>NC_041394.2:254399858-254594858 GCF_900747795.2 Erpetoichthys calabaricus
AGGCTTCAAAATTTACTTGTTTGCGGCTCACAGTCTTTCTTGTCTTACTTTAGAAATTCTTTCTTCCTCACTCTTCCCTGTAGAGCATATCTCGTTCAAAAATATTCTTAGGTTGCACTGCATGTTTAAAGATGTACCTTCAGATTTTCAACAATATACAAGTTTAAGGACGGCGAAGGCCATTCCAAGACCTTATTCTATTGTTTCTTGAAGTAGTTCATAACTCATTTTGAAGTACAGTATATGTATACCATTGTCTTGTTGTAATAGCCAATCTCTGTTCAGCATAATTTTTTTCACTGACTGTCTGATATTCTCCATGAAGATTTATTAATACTTAGTAGAATCCATTCATCTCTTTACCTACACATTACTTCTTCTGCTATTGACTGTCATACAGTCCCAAAGTATAACAGATCCAGTGGCGTAGCTAGGGGCTGGCAGAGGGGGCGGTCCGCCCCTGGGCGGCACATTTTTGAGGCATTATTGGCCAAAAGGCTCAGAACACTTCACGTGTAAGTAGCAGGGTTCGGAAAGATATCAAAAAAAAGTCAAATTCTCTGATTTTCATCCACAAATGCTTCAAAAATCATTTTCAGACGGTCCTTCTGTGACGGCATCAGACACGGCAGTTGATATTTATGAGGCAATAACAAAAATAAACAGAAACATTGCACCGATAATAATTTCAAGGAAGATAAACAACTAATTCACAACGTATAATTTTATTTCGTTAACAATCCAAATACATTCTTGCTCATCCCCACCTATCACTTGTATACTACACCGGTTCTGGTTTTCGCAGCGTAATTATATTAAACTAATAATCAGAACATGGCTTATCAGTGTGTCTATACTATATTCTTGTCTAGTTGATGCTTATAAATAATTATATGTGAAAAAATATTGCTGTTTCTCTATAAATAAATAAATATATGCAAAATATATCTTAATTTTTCTCCATACATCATTTTACCTTTCTATTTAAATAGGTTAACATATTCAGATACGTTGGAGGCCGGTAAATTGAAGCCCCGCCCCGCCCCGAGCGGCACGAACTCGAGCTACGCCACTGAACAGATCCACTCACATGTTTAACAGTTGGCAAGGGTGCCAGCAGCCATATCACCTGCACTTCAGAACAGGTCATCCACCTGAAGTTAAGCTTATTTGGGCCAAGCCAGTACTTGGGACATCTAGGAAAACCTTGGATTGCTACTGGAAGAGGTGTTGGTGAGTCCAGCAGGGGGCGCTTATCCTGTGGTCTGATTGTGGATCCCAATAGCCCAATGCAGTGTTAGGGACACTGTGCTGTAAAAATGGCACCACCATTTGGATGAGACGTAAAAACTGAGGTCATGACTTTCTGTGGTCATAAAAGATCCCTGGGCATCCTTGATAAAGTGCAGAGTGTATCCCGATGTCCTGACAACATTGCACACCATGGCCTAGTCATTCTGGCCCCCTAATCATCCCCTTCACCACCTAACAGCTAATGTGTGGTGAGCATACTGGAGCAAAAATGGCTGCTGTCGCATAATCCAGGTGAATGCTAGACATTAGTCGTGTTTGAAGTGGCTCCCTTTACACTATGATAAGCACTTTGAATATTGAGAAAAGTACTACATAAATGTAAAGAATTATCATTATTAAGGTGCTGTTTTCTGAAGATTCTTCCCCTTTTTTCTCCAAATACACCTTTGTTGATTGCAGCTAAAATGTTCAAGTTTTGTTTCATCAAACCACAGAATTTTTCTCCAAAATACCTCTGGCTGATCTAAGTGTTGTGTTATGATACTTTGGGCACTGACTTTTGTGATCACAGGTAAGGTTTCCATCTGACAATTCCTGCATTTGTTATGGTTGTGCAAAGTGCATGATATACCGGTGCTGTACTAATCCTGTGGCAGTTCTTTGCCATGGTGGGGGATTTGCCTTGCATGCCTGATCAGTCTTCAAGTAGTTCCATTAGAGATTTGTCTTGGTCTTCCAGATCTTGGCATCACTTCAACTTTAACTTCTGATGGTAAAAATCCACCCACATGTTTAACAGTTG
The DNA here is from genome assembly GCF_900747795.2 of Erpetoichthys calabaricus. Taxonomy (NCBI): domain Eukaryota; kingdom Metazoa; phylum Chordata; class Cladistia; order Polypteriformes; family Polypteridae; genus Erpetoichthys; species Erpetoichthys calabaricus. Next base: position 254,401,915 of record NC_041394.2, read on the forward strand.
GCAAGTGTGTAGATATCAATTTTTCGCTTTTCCCATACTCCGTAAGATTCCATTATCTTCATTTCAGACACTCAATCAGTTGCTTTGAGCAGTTCATGGCTCAAGAGTGTAAGTACAGCACGCTGAGAGGTTTAAAGGGTGAGACAATCTATTAATCTTTGGAAATTTCTTCATTTGAATTGCCTTAAATTCTAAAAAGTCAATTAATTAAGCTTTTAGAACTAACAAAAAGGTATCAGTTGTTGCTCAATTGGATGGGTGTCCAAGCTTTTGTACATGACACATTTTATGTTCTGTTTTTGTCAAACTGTTACATTCTGCAAATAAGTAGTAATTATGTATCAACATTTACAGAACTATCCATCCATTCATTATCCAACCCGCTATATCCTAACTACAGGGTCACGGGGGTCTGCTGGAGCCAATCCCAGCCAGCACAGGGTGCAAGGCGGGAAACAAACCCCGGGCAGGGCGCCAGCCCACCGCAGGGCGCACACACTCACACACCCACACACCAAGCACACAGTAAGGACATTTTAGGATCGCCAATGCACCTAACCTGCATGTCTTTGAACTGTGGGAGGAAACCCATGCAGACACAGGGAGAACATGCAAACTCCACGCAGGGAGGACCTGGGAAGCGAACCCAGGTCTCTAACTGCGAGGCAGCAGCACTACCACTGCACCACCGTGCCGCCCAAATGTATTATTATTATTGTTATTATTATTTCATTCTGTTCAGGCAGACAGCTAAGTGCAAGCAGATATAAAGCAAGACAGAAAATGCTGAAGAGAATGACATTCATTCTGAGGAAATGCTTTAAACCTGACAAGCTCTTTGACTTCCTGTTCTTACTTGTCTGTTATTGTCTCTGATCTGAAATTCTGTAAAAGAGACAAACAGCCTTACACCATTTCTATCAGACACTGCCTTATCCAAGGAGCTCCTCACTTGGGCCACCCAGCATGCAGAGGTACCATTTACTGACTTCAGCTCAGGCTCTGCTGACCATGACACCAGTATATGGGTATCCATGAGGGGGACCAGAGACAATGACGGATACTCCAGGGAGACTGTTCTACAAAGTGGCAGAAAATAATACTAAATGACACACATTTCAGGTGGAGGGACATTGTGCATATTGGGCAGCAATAACTGAGAGTCACACTTTAGTGGTTGAAACCACAGTGCAGCCTCCCATCCCAAAATGACTCAGTTCAGCAATGCAATTTTCACAAAAGTAAATGTTGGCAACTATATGGGAAACATTAGGGGCAAAATTTTGCAATCCATAACATCCTCAATTAGGAAGAGTGGTTGATAGAATAAACAGCACAATCTCAAGGAACAGAAATATAACCTGAAGGTGTGCCACTTGACCTACAAAAAAAGCGTGCCTAGTAGTAGCTGCGTGGCTAGGCTTCTTCACTCGGTGTGGCCTAATAGTCAGTCATACAGGTAATGCAATGTGCAGACAAAAGTTTTCTTTACCTAAAATACCTAAAATTATGGAATTTCTAGCAGTGTGCACTTTGGATTATTTTATGAAAAACAACATAATTCTAGAAAAAATAAGTATTCACTTCCAAATAATTGTATGATTACTGGTAAAAAGAGGTACCCCTGTGTCCATAGTGGGTGAAATATCACTGCCTAGTGGGGTGATAGGACTAAAGTAATGGAAGTTATGACCAGCCATACTAATAGACAACCAAGGCTGCTACTGTCTGCATTCATCTAAATGCCCACAAATCAAAAATCAAAAATATATGCAAAAACACGGTCCAAGAATGAAAACCATTGGAATCCTGAAAGGAAATAAAGACTCTGTTATGTTTGTTAAATTGGCTGTAAAGATGTTATCTAATTAAAGGATATCTGCCAGAACTCGATCAATGCACTGAAGGCTGAGACCACGCGTCGTAGCAAAGTCCACTGGCTTTGTAATTACTGTCAAAACTGATAAGTTAATGAGGCGGATTTGCACATCCCATACAATCTTATAATAAATGTCTGCTTGCTTCTTTTTTTCCCCCAGGTACCTCTTTTTCATTCTCTGACACCAATGCAGGTGCAGTAGGCACCAGTCTCTCACAACCCTAAAAGTAGATTAAACAGCTTTGTAAATCAATACATGGATAGATTTGTGTTTCTGACACTGGGATGACATGCAGTGTTGGAACTTCTTAAGTAATACAGTATATGAAGCCAGCTTTCAGAATGTATAGAAATTTGAGGTCATTTTGGAATATTTAAAACTTGGTTGGTGCCGACCCGACACAGACTGACAACGGAGGCACGTGTAAAATAAACAAAAGAACTTTTAATTTCTTCTTCACCAGTGGGGCACGTCTTCCCTGTGAACCCCAAAGGCACAACACAGTCCCAAAATACAAAGAAAAATCACCCCAAATCACACTCTTCTTTCCACTCCTCCCAGGGCAGCTTCGTCCTCCTCCTCCCGACTCTAAAGCCTTGAGAAGTGGCTGCAGGCTCCTCTTATAGCCCAGGTGCTCGTTGACCTGCTTCTGGCTGCACTTCCGGGTGTGGCTGCGCTCCCGTCCAGACGGGTTTGTTAAGCCGTGCAACTCTATGCAGCTCCCCCTGGCGGAGGCCATGGAGCCCAACCAAGATGAGCTCCGGTGTTCCACGAAAGTGGCCCCGACGCAACCCGGGGGGCTTCCAACAAAAGTTCTGAGGAACGTATTGTGGCTCCCATGGCTGCTCCCCCAGATCTAGTAACAAAGGGGCGTCCCGGCCGGGCATGGGACCCAGCCGTCTGCCACAATATTTAGTTCCCTGAATTTTGTTGAATTAATGATGCCATCATTTAAGTACTGTCTCTTCTGTTGTACTGATGATGATGCTGCACATATACCAATTTATGATAGATAGAGAGATAGATAGATAGATAGATACTTTATTAATCCCAAGGGGAAATTCATATACTCCAGCAGCAGCATACTGATACAAAAAAACAATATTAAATTAAAGAGTAATAAAAATGATGTATCAGTCACCATCTTATTAATGGGATTTTAAATGCAATTAAAGGAAACAGTCACTTAATACAACATAAATAAATAAATAATAAAAAGCTTAAACATTCCAGGTTTCTGACATTTTCACACTTACAACTACAATTCTTGTTTTTGCCCAATTAAGAAAATTTGCACAACTCAGATAGACTTGCCTGTCTTTTGAGTTCTGATTCCAGTTAGCATTTACGTTCCACATTTTCAGGTATCCACACATATTTTTTCATTGAAAGAGATAAATGTTAGTCATAGTCTCTTTATCATCTATCTCAGCCTCACCTTACCAAATTCTTTGTCCATCTTCTTGATTTTACACATCAGTGTTTGCATTAGGTCAGGGCAGTATATTCATCTTGTGTTGTCAGGGAATATTATGTGAACATGTCTAACCCTTGTGGAAACCATTCTAATGTCCATTTTTCTCTTTTTATCATGCAACTTATGCTCATGTTTCATCTTCAAGGTGGCAGTTTGTTTTTCCATTCTCATGTTTCATGTAAGGACACCTTATCTCTCTTGCTTGGAGTTCCATGTAGCTTAACATTACTGCTGATTTCACGCTGGCCTCCAGGGGATGTGACCTGTGCTATCGAAGTTATGTATCCTACATTGAAAGGACTGTAGTTTGAAGACAACTGTAAAATCTTTAAAATGTACAAGGTGACAAATGATTAAGTTAATATTATTTTTCATCATGAATACCAGTACATGGAAATTGTCCAAAGATCAACCCTTCATCCTTCTGTCTCAACCCACTATGGGAATTCAGGTGCAGTACACATTTTGGCAATGTACATTTTCCAATGTAATGGGGAAGTCACAGTTCCCAGTTAGCAAAGAACTATCCCCACTATACACTGATCCTCATGGATGGTGCCTGTTTTGAATGGCTATCCGGAGACGTGTTTCAGGAAATGGAATAATTTCTATAATGGAAAATGGCATCTAGAGGCAGCATATTTGTTTTGCTTGGCAATTTTTTGCTTCAAACTTATCTCTTCCCTTATCTCTTCAACTGTCACAACTACTCTCTCTTCCATTAAATAATAAAAACAAAATATTAACATTCACAAAATGCACTGCTAAGCTGTCAGGTACCTAGAGGATGTTTAAAGGCTACTTGAATAATATTGGAAAAGGGTCTGAACAAGTGCAAGTAATGGAAAAATGACAGTGGCATGACACTAAAGGGGCTTCATTAATGATGGCTTCATCACATGACTGGGCAGTTTGGTAAACTCTCCCAACATCTTATTCTTTACATTGTCTACCTAACATGCCTTTTTACATAAGTTGGCTCATTTCTGCTTTCGTCGTTTAGAGACATAAATATAGTGTGTGTTAAGTGGTTTACATTTCTGAGAAAAAATGTGCACATGTATGTGGTTTACTTGCAGGACTGGATGAGTAACATAGAAACTTTCTGCCTGCTAATTATTGATCCGTGCTAGACATCTGTGGACAGTTCTACCATTTACTCATAGTTGTCTCCTTTTGAAAAATTGTAAATAAAATGTGTAGAGGTTGAAATCTAAATAACTCAAGTCAAATAAAAAATATGGGTTGAAGAGCGCTACTAAGATAAAAATACCAAACACCCTTTGTTCTTGATGTCCTCTTGAGAGTTTTTAGTGTTTTTAGGGTTGTGCAGTATTTTTGTAGAATCGTGTTTTGTACCACTCATATCTGCTAGAGTACTTAGTGAAGAACGCAATACAAACTCTGATCTGAATTGAATTGAATTCTGAGTATTACAGAAATCTCTCTTTCTGTGTAGTGACAGCCGCACATGCAATGCATGATGGGATGAATCTGGAGCAAACTCTACATTGTTCCATTATGTTGTGTCAAGTCATAGCAGAATGAATTCAGTCTCACACAATGAAGTGCCTACTGCTAATGTTTTTGTAGAAATGTCTGGCCAAGCAATCCAAAGAACATTTTATTCTGCCAGGTGCCCTGAGCATTTGGTTTCAGGTTTGCCCAATATGCACACTACAGCTGTTGTTATTTTAAAAGAATTTTGCTTTGATTTTAGTTTTAAGTGACATATTGTTGGCACAGCACAATCAATCAGATATAAAAGTGAGCCGTCCAAGGTGTTCCTGATATTTCAATCAAACACTGGCGAGAGCGCCTGAGAAAATACTGGGACGCTAGCCAACACAGTCCTAGATAGAAAGAAGGATTAGCTGTAAACCTAAGCGATCTTGGCACCAAAACACAAGACAAATGATTTAATAACTAATAATAACTACTTCCTAAAAATTCTACATGTAAAAGATTAAAAAAATAAATAAAAAACAAATAGAGCAAAGCAAATTGGTTCTCTACTTCAAAACAAATGCCGCCATGCATACTTTCATTTCTTGGTTCGATTCCACCCTGCTTTGTGGCAAATGGTACCATATAAAACAGACGTTAACTGATGATCCCGTTGTGGCCGTATCGATATGACTCAGGTTCTGTCTGGTGTGAGATTTGGATGGGCTGCCTGTGTCTGACTTTGTTGCACCCCCCTGCCAATTATACAGATTAGTTTAATTGGTAGCTCTAAGTAGACTAAGTTAGACTGAATGTGCCTTACAATGGGCTCAGCTTCTGTCCAGAGTTGATTCCAACCTTGCATCGAGCTGCTGCCTGGAGAGAGTCCAACCTTCAGTGACAATGTCTGATCTGTTAATAGCTGCAAAAGAATATCATGGCCGATGTGACCAGTCTTTGTGATCACCTCACTGATGGACAGTTTAGTTCTATGCAACTCAGTAGCATGTTTTTGGACAGAGTGGGACATGGATATCTCTGGAGAAAAATAAGAGGACTGCAGACTGAAGGTGCAAGCAAGATATTGATTAATTTATTTAGAAAAACACCCTTCACAGTGAATGTAAGAGAGGAGAGGTTAGGAGCAGGCGCTAATACAGTGCATTGCCGCACCCACCACATGACTAACAAACTCAGGATCCAGATTAGGACCCGACTGCAGCCATACAATGTGCGACACCTCAGCACCACACTAGTTCAGATGAAGTGGAACAGTGTGAGATTTTTTATGGTGGCTGGAGTGCCAGTTCTGCCACCAACCCCCAAGTTTTTCCCTGCAGGTTGGAGGGCCTACATGCAGGGCTGGATGCAGATTAACGTCATACCCAGGAAGGAGCAATTGCAGGTTAAGGACCTTGCTCAAGGGCCCAACAGAGCAGAGTCCCTTTTGGTGTTTACGGGGTTCAAACCGGCAACCTTGCAAAAACTATATTAAAGGACTCTGTTTCACTTAATTATACAGTATATCTGTCTAAATGTGCGTTATGTATTTTTGCATACTACTTATGCATCATGATTTTTATCTAATTTCAATTTGTTTTTCTTTGAATGTAACTACTTCATTGACATCTTGTCAAGCACTTTGAGCTACATCCTTCGTATGAAATATGTGCTCTAGAAATTCTCGTTGTTGCAAATGAGTAACAGTTTGAACCCTTCTACTTTCGGTGCTTCATGGGTGGGCTTGATGATAGTCAAGCTAACATTCCTATATGACAAATCTGAATCCTCAAGAGAAAAAACGCACAGGGAGAATGTGTAAATTCTTCAGACAGTCACTGAAATCAGGTCTCTGTTGCTGTGAAGGAGCAGAACAAACCTGTTATCCACTGTGGTGTCCAGCGCTGTTCCTTTAGGGGGCGATATACTGTACCTCCCTAGTTGGAATAAGTTCTTTTGTAATTGCTGCGTTTTAAGTAACTGAAAACTATATAGATATGATATTAAAAGGTGATATCCCTCCCATAGTGATACAGTGGTAAAAATCACATAAAAGAAAATAACTTAATTTTCTTTACTGACGATTTACGCGGTATTACAGACAGGAAGCCTATGGCAAAGACAATACCAAGGTGGGATCTTGATCTATACAGTCTGCCATCTTTCGTCGCTGCGCTGGAAGGCTTTTCAGGACGGATGACCCATCCGTCCATCGGCTTCAAAGTGTTTGGCTGCTGTCCAAGCCTTTTATACTTGTTCCTTCACATACAGGACTTTCCTTGGTTTCCAAACAAGGAAAGGAAAGGATTCAATTTCATCTCTAACATACAGGAATAGTACAATGCCTATTTTTGCAGTTGTCCCCTTCTCTCTCCAAATGATAGACTAGCAGTTTCTAAATGCTGATGGCCCCTGTGTACTAACTTTGGCCTGGCATGTCCTTGTGAGTGGATTTATAAAATAACTTTTGTACAGAGCACAGTGACAGTAAACTTACATTCTTATTACAAGCGCTTACCTTAAATTTAAATGGGAATGGGAAACAAGTGCAAAATAAAGGACCGGACACTCAAAGAAAGTTTGAGGCAGCCACCTGTATAATTTCCCTGGCTACAAAAGGCTTGCGTTTGAGTACATTGTGTACAGATTCAAGTCCAAAGTAGAACTGATTAAGTATGAAGGATGAGGGGTTTTTATAGTCAGTTCCCAGGGAGTGATGTCCTCGGTGTCGGGACAGGCAGAATTTCTCATATGGGGTCTGTGGAGAGAAAAGAGAGAGGTTTAGCGCAACCTGCCACCTCCTGGCCTGGCGTGTTTTCTGGTCTCTTTGGTTGACTCCCAAGCACATGTGTGTGACACAAGGCATTCAAAGAGTGTCGACTGAAATAACTCACCTAGTGACAGTCTGATCCGATGTGATAGCTCATTCTTGTTACTGTTTATTTTTTTCTTCCATGCCCCCCAACTCGATACCTGTTTTACATCACACATTTGTTTCAGGATCAAAGATAAGATGGCCCAGTAATGAGATACTGTGAGAGCGTGGGTTTTCGTGGCAATCTTGTAAGAAAAAAAACGAAGGTGTTCCTTTTTCTGTAAATAAAATAGTAAAATCCCAAACAGCAGTTTAAAGAAAAAAAATAATAATCGATCATAAAACCATTAGCAATTTTCTTATTGGTTCAGGCAAATTTTGCAACATTTGGAATTCACTAGTCCAGCTCATCATCATTTGACTATAAAGGTCAGAAAACAAATTATTAATAACACAAATCACATTTGAAACAAATTTTAGTAACATTTTAGTTTAGGTTCTTCCAAACATGCATCTGTTATTTACTTACTCTTATGTAACAAGGCCTTAACAAAGGCATCTTTTGGCAATCGTAACACTTACAAAGCATCGGTAAGGTGGCTGTTCATACCCATGAGGAGTGACATGCTAGGAGCCTTTGATATGCTGGTAAAATGACTTATGAATCTGAAGAATTCACAGGTCTTATGCTGAAGTATGCAAAATAAAAGCAATGTGTCTCACTTAAGACACCTCTCACTGTTCCAAAGTGAAGTTTTTTTAGTAGGCCCCACTGCACAAATGAATAACAACGTTACTGATTCTTTATAAGTGTTATGATCACAAAAAGAAATGTTAGTTACATAAAAGCAAATGAGTAATTGATGCATGTTTCCAGTACCTAAACTATAACCATGTCTTGTTCTAACCCATTTAATACTGGTCAGGGTTGTTGTGACTAAAGCCTGTCCCAGCCAGAATGGGGTGCAAGGCAGGAAAAAACCCTGGACAGGGCGCCAATCCATAACAGGCCAAACACACACAACGAACACAAAGTAGGGCAAATTTAGTATCACCAATGCACCTAACCTGCCTGTGTTTGGACAGTGGGAGGAAACCAGAGCACCAGGAATAGACCCACACAGACATGGGGTGCATAACCTGGTCTCCTTTTTGGGATGCGGCAGCACTACCTCTGCACCATCTGTTTCCCAGATGTTTTTACAAAATGTAAAAGATGATGAAAACACATTATTCCTTTTTTTTTAAAATCATATATAAATCCTCTTGTTGTGCAGGAAAACTTAAACCCCATATGGGAAGTTACTTGAAGAAGCTTGCTTTTCAATATGCCAAACAATATCAATGTTATTGTATATAAGCATTGTTATCCAACAGTGTTTAAAGCAGGCCCTTACTATCTGTATACATACCAGCACTTCTGCCCACAAGTAACCTGCATGTAGAAAAATATCAGTAATTTTCACCGTGTTTTCTCACTTCCACCCCATTGCCACTCTCCAAAATCATTTCTGTATATCAGCATGCATTCAGACATCCAAAGGGAACCCCCCCCCCCCAACTGCAATCAGAGATTGTTTCAGTAGTAATCAGCCAAAATAACAGGGATCATTGTTTTTCTTCACTGCAACCGCTGATTTTTCATAAATAAGATATTATTCTAAAAACCTAAACTTACAAGCAAAGTGGGAGAAAACTCAGCTACCAGCATCTCACTCCAAGCAAATAACACAGTCTTGCTCCTGACAAGGACTCCTCTTATAGAAAACCTGTGAGCTTGTTAACACTTAAGGGCCTGTTCCTGACTTAAAGATCCAAGGAGCTTCCCGTTGCATCAGGGGCTTATGCAAATCATCACCCCTTGAGAATTTGCTAAGAATTTCTACTCCAGAGACTTTCAGATGTTCCATCTTGTGACCCACAGTTAAAAGTGATTAGCCACTGGATACTTGACCAGCCCCTTTCTAGTGTTACTTTTGTGCTCATTAATAATCTCTGATGGTTTCTCCCACAACAAACTTTGGACATGGACACATATGAAATGTTAGAATTACAATTCGACCCGTGTTGATTAATATCACCCTTACATATATTATTACAACATTGGTACCCTAAAGAAGGTTAAAATGTCCTAATTTTAATGTTCCTATTCCCATTTCCAAAGACGCCTCTCTTCTATTAAAATAGATTCTGACACCATGCAAGTGTGACTAAAGGTGGGCCCTGAAACCCTTGTGAAAGCTGTAACATTTGCCAACTTTTTGATAATTACTGTATATTTTATGGTTTTAGTATGTTAAGAATATGTCAAGATACAGACAGATAGATAGATAGATAGATAGATAGATAGATAGATAGATAGATAGATAGATAGATAGATAGATAGATAGATAGATAGATAGATAGATATTTTATTAATCCCCAAGGGGAAATTCACATGCTCCAGCAGCAGCATACTGATAGAAAACAATATTAAATTAAAGAGTAATAAAAATGCAGGTATAACAGACAATAACTTTAATAATGTTAACGTTTACTCCCCCCCCAGGTGGAATTGAAGAGTCACATAGTGTGAGGGAGGAACAATCTCCTCAGTCTGTCAGTGGAGCAGGAAAGTGACAGCAGTCTGTCGCTGAAGCTGCTCCTCTGTCTGGAGATGATACTGTTTAGTGGATGCAGTGGATTCTCCATGATTGACAGGAGCCTGCTCAGCGCCCATCACTCTGCCACGGATGTCAAACTGTCCAGCTCTGTGCATACAACAGAGCCTGTCTTCCTCACCAGTTTGTCCAGGCATGAGGCGTCCCTCTTCTTTATGCTGCCTCCCCAGCACACCACCGCGTAGAAGAGGGCTCTCGCCACAACCGTTTGATAGAACATCTGCAGCATCTTATTGCAGATGTTGAAGGACGCCAGGCTTCTAAGGAAGTATAGCCGGCTCTGTCCTCTCTTGCACAGAGCATCAATATTGGCAGTCCAGTCCAATTTATCATCCAGCTGCACTCCCGGGTATTTATAGGTCTGCACCCTCTGCACACAGTCACCTCTGATGATCACGGGGTCCATGAAGGGCCTGGGTCTCCTAAAATCCACCACCAGCTCCTTGGTTTTGCTGGTGTTCAGGTGTAGGTGGTTTGAGTCACACCATTTAACAAAGTCCTTGATTAAGTTCCTATACTCCTCCTCCAGCCCATTCCTGATGGAGCCCATGATAGCAGTGTCGTCAGCAAACTTTTGCACGTGGCAGGACTCTGAGTTGTATTGTAGTCTGATGTATATAGGCTGAACAGGACCGGAGAAAGTACAGTTCCCTGCGGCGCTCCTGTGCTGCTGACCACAATGTCAGACCTGCAGGTCCCGAGACGTACATACTGAGGTCTGTCTGTAAGATAGTCCACGATCCATGCCACCAGGTATGAATCTACTCCCATCACTGTCAGCTTGTGCCTGAGGAGCAGAGGTTGGATGGTGTTGAAGGCGCTAGAGAAATCCAGAAACATAATTCTTACTGCACTGGGACTGGTGTAGCATATAGATGATGGCATCCTCTGTTCCCACCTTCTCCTGGTATGCGAACTGCAGAGGGTCGAGGGCGTGGCGGACCTGTGGCCTCAGGTAGTGAAGCAGCAGCCGCCCCATGGTCTTCATCACATGTGACGTCAGGGCGACAGGCCGGAAGTCATTCAGCTCACTAGGATGTGATACCTTTGGGACTGGGGTGATGCAAAATGTTTTCCAAAGCCTCGAGACTCTCCCCTGTTCCAGGCTCAGGTTGAAGATGCGCTGTAGAGGACACCCCAGCTCCAGCGCACAGGCCTTCAGCAGTCATGGCGATACTCCACCTGGACCCGCTGCTTTGCTGGCACGAAGTCTCCTCAGCTCTCTGCTTACCTGTGCTGCTGTAATTGTGTGTGGGGGAAAAGTCTCTCCTATGCTGGTATCAGCAGAAGGATGGGTGGAGGGTGCAGTACTCCGAGGTGAGAGTGGGTTAGGGTGGTCAAACCTGTTAAAGAAGTTGTTCATCAGGTTCTGTCTCTCCACGTCTCTCTTGATGGTGGCACCCCACTTCGAGCTGCAGCCAGTGATGATCTTCATCCCATCCCACACTTCCTTCATGCTATTATTCTGCAACTTCTGCTCCAGCTTTGTCCTGTACTGCTCCTTCGCCACCCTGAGCTGGACTCAGAGTTCCTTCTGCACGCACTTGAGCTCATGATGATCACCGCCTTTAAAAGCCCTTTTCTTCTGGTTCAAAAGGCCCTTGATGTCACTTGTAATCCATGGCTTGTTGTTAGCATAGCAGCGTACAGTTCTTACTGGATCTGCAATGTCCATACAGAAGTTGATGTAGTCAGTAGTGCAGTCAACAACCTCCTCAATGTTCTCACTATATGATCCCTGCAGGATATCCCAGTCTATAGTTCCAAAGCAGTTTCTCTATACCTGCTCTGCCTCATGGGTCCACTTCCTGAATGAGCGTGTGGTTGTAGGTAGGACCCTCACTCTTGGTTTGTAGTGAGGCTGAAGCAGAACCACATTGTTAGACTACCACATTCACAGACTTAGCATTTTCTTTTTGCATTAAGTAAATATGGTAAATAAAACACACAGGAAGGAATGAAGCAGGGGGGAGAATAAATAGAACTATCATCCCTCTTTATCAGACTTTCCTTTATCTGATTTTTCACTATAATAGCACTTGTTTTTTTTGTTTTTTTTTAAATACAGATTTAGTATTCAGATATTTTGTTTTAAATTAAGGCACATTTCAACAAACATCCTCATTCTCTGAGAAACTTCTGAAAGCCGCAATGAGCAAGAGTGCATGTGTAAATGCTTCTTGCTAGTCTTCTGACTTTGTCTGATTCGTTATTGGCTACACTGGCTACTTGGGTTTTGGCAGCATTTATCACTCACTGTCTAAACTTGTGTAATCTTTCCTAAAAAGATGGGAAAAAGTTATAACAATTGAAAAGGTAGTGCAATTTCTTTAGCTAATATTCATAACTATACTTTACTGTGAGATGAGTCCGCCATTCTGGTTGCCTGGGAGGTCAGCCCTCTCTTTGCATTAGAGAGCAGTGAAGACCTCTTTTTTCTCTCATATCCCAAGTGCAGGCTAATGTGGAGAAACATTTCAATTTATCACCTTGTTCATTGTTTCATAGATATCGATGAATGAACTGTTTAAGGTCATGGAGAAATAAAGGGTTGATGGGGGTATAAATTTAAGAGTGTTTCAGTGGCTGGGGATTTTCTCATTGGAAGGCAATGCATTATTATCGTTCCTGTTGAAAATGATGGGAAATAAAATTTGTATATCTGATTTTTTTGCCTTCCGCCTATTTCCAGTAACGGATTAAAATCAGATAATGACTGTATAAACAGAAAAATGAAACAAAACATGCAGTATTGTTGACTGCTGTCTAACTGGTGGGGTGGCTCTCTGCTTTGTCCACTTCAGCACCTCCACTCTTCACATCCTGCCCCTCTCATTCCCTGGCCTGGGTGTTTTTACCCTATTTCACCTCACTGACACAATGACTTGAGGGAGCTTTAAGACTCCAAGGTCAATTCAGACAAAGCCTGGAATCATTCCAGAGGTTGGGTTAGGACTATAAAGTCTCAGTGCCAGAAAGCCTCAGCTGTTTCCCTAAGAAGGACAATCCAATCTGACTCCTTCTTTTGAGGACACTGCAATACCAATTAATAACCAACCTCAAGGCAGTCCTTCCAGTCCAGACCTTAAAATGAGTAATCAGGTTTTCAGTTTTGTGCCATCTCTTGGCCTGGAGGTGTTCTGCTTTCCTTTCATCAGGTTTTATGAATATTTTGCATCTTTTTAATATTAATGTTTATATTCATGTAGTGTTTGGCACTATTCTTTTCTTCTGGGTTTGCTTAGCAGTTGTCATGTGGTGTGAAATAACTGGACAGTTCATTCTGTCAATTAACACATTATAAAAAGACAAGTGCTACCTTAGGAACTTGTCGGAGCTACAAAATGTCAAGCAAATAACTGTAAGTCCTTTACAATTTCAGCAAATCAGATTTGGGCTATTTAATGACTGACATATTTTAATGTTTTTGTTGTGGGTAGCAGAGAATTCAGAGGGCTTTTGCTTGTTGCAATTGGTGACGTGCAGCAGAGTCGATACTTACGATTCATTATTAATGTTTTTTTCATATTACTTGAAAGAAACCAGTATTAAAGTCACAAAATGCAACACAAGTCAGCACCAAAAATCCTTTCTGCAGTTGATCGTTTTTTAATATTGGCGTTTCAGCGCCAGTACAGAATGTCACACATTTCTTAGATTACTCAAAGTTTAGATGCTTTATTGTGCATGCCAACCTTTTTATAATGCAATCATAAAACTAATAATTCAATAACAATTAACAACAACAAGAAACCAAATTTAACGTATTTGAACAAAGCAGAAACGTAGAAAATCTAAAACTAATAAGGTTGTAACAATAATGTCACCATGATAAGGTTGGAAAATAATAATAGCAGGAAAATAAAAAAAATAATATCACATAGGAAAAAATACAATGCAAAAAATGAACTAAAGCATTCTTAACAAATCGTAAGAGTTTTGTTTTGTTGATCACTTGGTTTACAGCCTGCCTTCTGACTTCAGATCTGTTCAACAGTGGCAGCTAATCTTCATAAACACACTTAATTGAATGTACACCACATTAGATCGATCATTTAATGGACAGATCCATCTGGACACATCACCTGCCACCCCAAAGTAACGTTAGTCTCTGAGTTGTCAGTGGGTCAGGTGTCTCTGACACTTTCTGGTTTGACTGTCCTTTAGTGTCTGTTGAAACACTGCTTCTTTCTGCTCAGGATGCTGACATTTCTCTCACTTGTCTGTTGCCTTTCCAGGACACACACTAAACTTACAGGGTGTATCACCCAATGATGGTGCCAATTCCCAAACGTCTGGTTAATTTATACTGCCAGTATGGCATTTGGTTTTCTCTTAGGGGCCTACTAGGCCTTGTGTCTGGGATATGAGATTTGATCACTAAGTAATGAGTAGAAACAAGATCAGGGTAAAGTGAGCACTGCTACCCCTGAACGGTTTCAGACTGGCAATGACTAAAAACTAGAGGGTCACGTGGCTGCCAGTTATCTCTTAGCAACAAAGATAACAGGGGGACCAGAACATGACAGTGGCCACCATATCAGCTTACAGGGTATAGTTTTAGAAGAACTTCTAAAACTTTTGTATTCCTTTCTGTTTAAAGAAGTTTTTACCGTTTCTCACTCTGTAGTTGGGAAGGGATCATCAGAGAAATGGCAAATAAAATAATGCTGCAATTACCACAAGGAAAATAATTTGCTTATCAAACTGTTTAGATGGGACTAAGAAATGGTTCCTGTAGCTGACTTTAATGCATTTCACATTTATTAAATGTGGTGGCACACCCAGGACTGGTTACTGCTTTGAGTTCTACCATGCTACAACAGCCACAATAAAAAATGGATGCATGAATGGACACATTCTTTGACAGACCTGTCCACGTTTGCTCACATGTCAAAACTGCATGTTTCTCCAGAAGGTAGACAGTAGTTATTGTATATCACAGATTCAGAAAGACAACTACAATTTGAGTCTAGATGACTTCTTTTCTGATTTTGCCCATAGTGGTGAATTTAACATTTTTCGCCTAATATTTTTTCTTAAGGTAAGTGCTTTTATTTTTCCGGAATACTGTAAATAAAAAACTTCTCTTTCATTTTTTTAAGCCTGTTTTTTCTAAAGAGAATTCACCTGCACAACATGGCTCAAGTTATTTAATTGCCATTTTAACATTCACTTGTTTGAGCCATAATGTTGGCAGTACAGGTATCCTTAGTTTATTAAAGAATGGTGGCACAATGTTTTGGGGCTCAAATGTTATATGATGTATATTGTCAAGCATGAGTGTAGTGAATGTCTTATAGAGACTGACCTGAGAGAGCATGAGGGAAGGGAATGAGTGTCACTAACCCACTTTCTGCTTCCACCATTACAGTAGAGGAGGAGGGCTCACCAGACTAAAGCCAATAAAGTCTTTCCCAGTCTGCAGCCAGCTCCACCTCTTCCATCGACCACATATGAAGGAAGACCTGGGGCCTCATGTATAACGCCGTGCGTAGAACTCACCCTATAATATGGCGTAAGCACAAAAGCGGGAATGTGCGTGCGCACAGAAAAATCCAGATGCAGGAATCTGTACGCACGCAAACTTTCACGTTCTCCCACTACATAAATCCCGATCAGCGTGAAAAGTAACGTACG
The DNA here is from genome assembly GCF_900747795.2 of Erpetoichthys calabaricus. Classification (NCBI taxonomy): domain Eukaryota; kingdom Metazoa; phylum Chordata; class Cladistia; order Polypteriformes; family Polypteridae; genus Erpetoichthys; species Erpetoichthys calabaricus. The sequence continues at coordinate 254,417,833 of NC_041394.2, forward strand.
TGCACACGCCTTCTGTCCCGCCCCAACTCCTCCCAGAATTACGCCTCTTTGAATATGCAAATCAATATAAATAGACTTCTGTGAAAAGACAATGGGAAAAGCACAGGGGAAAATATAAGAATTTCAGCGAATACCAAGTGGAGGCAAAGGAAAAACGTACTATTTGTTGGTGTAAACAGTGGTATAATCAACAAAAGAAAGTTGATCGAGTGACAGAGTGTCGGAGAAACTCGAAAGATCCAAGTTCACAAAGTCGCACAGTGCCCGAAATAAAAAAGAAATCACATATCAAAGTCGCCGTCTGAGTGTCATATGAAAGCTTATTAGGGTCCACACAAAACAAATAGGCACACAGTGGGAAAAAAGCACGAAATGTCAACTTTAATTTCGAAATTTCCACTTTAATCACGTAGTTTATTTTGCCATTAAAGTAGAACATCATAAACTTCATCTTAAAATCGTTTATTTTACTAGTTTCTCAAGTAGCACGTTAAATGCTTTGTTCTGTATTTGATCTTCTATGTGCTCTATGTGTGTGAATCACTACGTGCTTCCGTTCTTTCTCTTTCTCCGACAGGACACAGAATCCATTACATTTGTGAATGATTAAAATACTGAGATGTATACGTGATATCTTTTTCATGATGATAGGAATGAAAGCATGTTATTAAACATGGGAACACGGTGGCGCAGTGATTGTTCATGTCTCACGCAAGAGTCTTGCTGCGCCATGTGCGACCTTCGATTAAATAATGAATTATAGAAATATTGTCTCTTTCAAAAGTACTAACCTCCAATTCCTGTCCTAACTTTTCTTTCTCCAAATGCCCAATCGCCACACAATCAGCTCTGTAATAGACGTTAAGCCATCTGTAAGCTTAGAACGCCGATTCTTCAAAACATTTAAGGAACATTGAAATATCTTCGTAGTACACGTTTAATTATTCTATCCGTCTATCTTTCCAGTGTCGCGTCAGCGCAAGAATACAACGCAATGCAGGAACAATCCCTGAACTAGCTAGCGCAGCGGCACCGTGTCCTCACATGTTTAATTATTAACAATACAGATTATTTAAATGAAGTTAAAGTTTTAGCTGTATAATATAATCAACATATTTTGCTGCATTTCATCTTAAAAATGATATCATCATATGTAAATACACGCTTCATAAAGTGGCGCAGGTTGTGCAATATTATAACTGTATCCCAAGTTTACAGTGAGGTGATTGTACTTATAAGTTCAAACAGTTCTACAAGGAGCACTTGATGGACTGATTGAGTGCGTTTATAGTTCTTGGGATGAAACTTTTTCTAAACCGTGAAGTCCGTACAGGGAAGTCTCTGAAGCGTTTTGCTGTGGCTCAGGCAGCATCTGCTTCATGCTGTATACCGATAATTCTCTTTCCAATCAGCTGCTGCTGTGAGTCCCCACTCAGATACAGTGATATAAATACTCCGAGTGGTGAAGTGAGAGTAATATGGAAAAAGATGATCTGCTGTGGCAACACCTAACGGGAGCAGCTGAAAGAAGAAGAAGATGCAGTGAGAGTTACAACGCTAAAGCAGTTACGGTATTTGGAATACTATGGCTATTTCCTGGACCATTATATTGCTGCAGGTTAATTACAATCAGACGCATTACACTAATAAACAATAAGCAGTTAGTTTCAGTGTATTTATAAAGCCGCGTCAGGAATATGGATCTAAGTAAGAAAGTGTGATCACACAGGAACAGTAGCACTGCTTTGACGCTGGGTGCCGCCAGTCTGCAAAACCGAGCGGAGAAATTGCGTACGCCAAGGTATGAGTTATGAAATGTGCGTGGCTTTACGCCAAGTTTAGGTTTTATACATCACGATTTGAGCGTGGAAAGGTTCGTACGCAACATTTCTGTGTGTACGCACCGTTTATACATGAGGCCCCTGGAGTCAGATTTATAAAACTTACTTACACACAAAAAGAGGCCCAAATGGTGTGCATACAACTCTGCATGCCAAAGTCAGGATTTCTAAAAGAAAACTTGATTGGAGAACTTGCATACGAGGTGAGACATAAAAATAACCGGACTGGGCTTGGGGCTTTCCTGGAAAACCATCTGGAGGTCGGCCAAACGTGAATCATAGAACTATATGCCCTTCTAAAAGCCCTCTCAAACCACCGACTGGCTAGGTATATCCTGTGAATAGCCCAGTCAGTATTTGCACAACAATCGCTACACAAGTTGCAATGTTGGGTGAAAAAAGTGAACAGCGAGACAAGACAACGCTCCCACGCACCATGCTTTTTCTGTAAAGCAGTTTTTGACTGACAAACACATTCCTGTCTTCGATCATCCTCCCTTTTCGCCCGATTTAGCTTCCTGTGATTTTTACTTGATTCTGAAAATCAAAAGTGACCTGAAGGGAACAAATTTTTCTTCAGTAAATGAAGTGAAGACAGAAACAGCGAGCCAGTTGTAGAGCCTCAAGGAAGAAGACTTCCAGCACTGTTTCAATCAATGGAAGATACGTATGGAGCGGTGCAGAGATTGGGAGGGAAAATATATAGAAGGTGGCAATGTTTAGAATGCTGTAATTCATTAATAATTTTTTTTTTTTTTTAACAATCCAGTTATTTTTGTGTCTCGCCTTGTATATTTACTGCAACACTGACCCATCCGTTAACAACATTTCATAGAAAGTGGGAAATGACGACACGCTTGCTTTTGTAGGGAAATTCAGCCCAACCAGCTAACTTTCGACTCATAGGTATAAATCGTTATTATAATGTGTGTTGACGTGACATTAAAACTCAAAAAGAATGAATATGTATAGACTCTATTTTAGTTCCTTTCTAGCCTCCTTAGTGTTATGTTTACCCCAGAAAATGGGCCAAAAGGAATACATTTTTTCAAAAACAAAAAATAATTTTTATGATTAATTGAAACATGAAAATACCAAAATGATAACATAATCACAGAATGAAAGGTATGTCTAGTGTCCACTGCTGTACTGAGGCAGATTTAATATACTGTATGTATGTTCTGTCAGATGTTTTGAAACAGTCACTAATGAACATGTTCAAGTAGATATTGAAAGATTTTAGCTGATTTAGGCTTCCAAGAGCCATTTTGTTGTAACTATGTGCTGAGCTGACCTCAGCATTAGAAAGACAGATTGCCTGAAATCAGGCTCGACTTGTACATATCCAGGCTTTAGACTTTATAGCAATGAGCACCTACCAGAGGGAACTGGCTGACAGGTCACAAATATCGCAGATAAGCTTCAGCTTCATCATTCTCACTGTGCTGGAAACTATAAATGACTGATGACACACTACACTTCAGTTTCTGCATGGTGTTAGTTTACAGGATAAACATAAAAATGGCAATTTGCAGCACCTAGTGAGAATGATGCTGCTTTTGTTAACTGTGAGCAGTGACAATCCATTAATGCACAAGTCATCTGAGCTGCCAAAATTAGTCTGACAAACATTGTGGCTTGGTGGCCTTGGTTAACCCATGATTCATTTAATAGATAATTATGATTTAAAAAGGCTAAATTGATTACAAATTTGTGTACGCCAGGTTTTCCTGTTTTTTTGGCATAGACATATTTTATACATATATAAACACACTACACTATGGTCTGAATGTAAACCAGAATGACTAAAAAGGAAAAACATTGAAAAGAAAACTGACTTGGCTGTTACAGTTACAGTTGCAGTGAGGCATAATGCAAGCATATTGCTGTTGGTACAAAGGAGCTCCAGTAGTATTTCTTCACACACTTCTGCTGAATGATTCATTGGCTGAAAGTCCTCAGTGTTAGTTAGTGTGTCAGAGAGAGGATGTGCAGCATTGTTCATTATGGCATTCAGTTTTGTTTTAATTCTCTCCTTTGCTACTACCTTTAGGGGGTCCAGAGTGTGTCCATAACCGAGTCTGTACTTTCAATTAGCCTGTTGATTTGGTTTGCCTCCATTGAAGTGACGTTACCAGCCCAGCACACCATAATATTGACAATTGCACTGTTCATTACAGAGTTGTAGAAGATGTGAAGAATGTCACTGCCTAAATTAAAGTAACACAGTTTCCTGAGGAGAAAGAGCCTGCTCTGCAGTTTCTTATATAGTTTCTCTGTGTTCCGAAACTACTCCGACCCGTCATTAATATGGACACCCAAGTACTTGTTAGGAGTGGACCAAATCTACAACCACTCCTTGAATAGTGACCGGACATAGAGGCTCCCTGGTGTAGTAAAAGTCAAAAGTCAATAACCGGTTTCTTTGTTTTGCTAATGTTAAGATGCAGATAATTCTCTTTGCACCAAGAAACAAACTATTCCCCATGACTCCTATACTCTGTCTCATCCCCTTTATCAGTACACTCCTTAAGTGCAGAATCATCTATGAATTTCTGCAAGTGACATGATATGGTGTTATACGTAATTATAGGCAGAGGTGTACAGAGTGAAAAGAAGAGGAGATGGGTCTGTTTCTTGTGGTGCTCCAGTGTTGCTCACAGAAACACAGTTCTTGAGTCTCACAAGATAATTACATCCTCCACTCCACTCTCTGTCCAGTTTCACACTCAAATTGACACAAAGTTTAATAAATTAGACCAACGGTATATATTTCTGTTGTGATCATACAGCAGCATTCTGGAGGCAACACCAGTGTTCCAACGATATGTTGTTAATACAAGTAACTACTGCTCCTTATGTTTTCCATAATGGCCTATAATAATTAAAATGGGTATCCACTTTGGACCCCAATTCCCTTTAGTTCTCTTGTCTTTCATTTTTTATAATATGGACTCAGCGTGCTCTCCTTGTAGTCATAGTCATACTGTATTAATCTCAGTCCAAGGACATCTCTAAATTGCCCATGAGTAAGTGGGCTTTGGGAGAGACCAGTGATGTGTTATTGTTTTAACAAGCTCATATGTGAAAACTGAGATAAACAGGTGAGTAAACTATTTTTGCAAAACTAGATAGATAGAGGCAGCACGGTGACAGTTACGAGACCTGGGTTCGCTTCCCGGGTCCTCCCTGCGTGGAGTTTGCATGTTCTCCCCGTGTCTGCGTGGGTTTCCTCTGGGCACTCCAGTTTCCTCCCACAGTCCAAAGACATGCAGGTTAGGTGGACTGGCGATTCTAAATTGGCCCTACTGTGTGCTTGGTGTGTGGGTGTGTCCTGCGGTGGGTTGGCACCCTGCCCGGGATTAGTTCCTGCCTTGTGCCCTGTGTTGGCTGGGATTGGCTCCAGCAAACCCCTGTGTTCGGATTCAGTGGGTTGGAAAATGGATGGATAGATGGATCTTTTATTTCACCACCCAATTCCCAAGTCACCAGAATGCTATAAGCACGTCTAATGTCACTTCTGCTCCCTTCACAAACACTTGTGAGCCAGGGGCTAATCCATTCCTCCAGTTCAGAGATCCATCTAATGGAGCATTCTGTGTGCATTTTCTTTTAAAATAAAGGCACTTTTCCTTCAAATCACACATTCCTCTAGAAAAGACGTCAGTAAGTGGTTCAAGCCCCATTATCTAGGCTTATCCAAGTGCGTAGTCGGCTCTCCAACTGCCTTTCTGCTTTTATACCTTTCATTCTTTACGTTATACCCATGATGGACAGAGCTGCTTCTTGCCTTGTACCTAGTGACTCTGGACTAAGCTGTACCTCTGCACTTATTCAGTTTAGTGTATTTTGGTATAGTGCTCTTCACTGAGTGCAGGCTCAAATTCATAGGCGAAACATGATTACAAGCTTTACAAATGATTGATTACATAATGCATGCACATAAAGATATAGATTAGTTAAAAGTCACAGTAAAACAATACAGATTTTCAAACTGAAAGAGATGAAAGGATCCTAACAATATCTGTCCATTAATTTTATTGTCGGGATATGGCCAGTTCACAAAAGAGGATAGGAAAGAAAAAAAAAACTCCAGTCAGCCGCATCAGTGGAGAAAATAAACCTCTGGGGGTATCCACAGTCAGCTATAACAGAAAAAGTGAATAGAGAACGTCAGACTCAGTTTCGGAGATCTTGGCCAACTGACTGTCCAGCTTCTCCTTGGCATCCTATAGTAAACATTTGTACCGGGAAATCTAACAAGACAACAGAATAATTTCCTCCTGGTATTCCAAGCCTCCCAGTGTCTCTGGTTATCAATAATGATTCAAATGAATCAGTACAAAAAATGGATGAATGGAGCTTTGTTGATTTCCTAAGGATAGGTGCTCCTGCTGATATCGGCTTCCTTTAGTCACAACACATGACCTGTTCTAGACTCAGGTCATAGGGTACTGTGGCCTAATGATATATTCAGCTTCTTTTGCTCCTCCACATTGGTTTAACCTTGCCAAACAAACAAGACTCATTTTCTTTGCCCCTAACACCATGAATTGTGTCTTTTGTGTCCACAAGTCTCTTGAGTGGTATTTGTTTATCGACTAACAGTGTTTCTGGCTGGTAAGCATACACTTCAGAGACAACTAGTCACCCCACTTCTTCTCATCATCTGTTAACTAAAGTTGCATGTCTGTGCTTTGCTAAGTCAAAGAGGAAATCTTCTGAATAAGCTTTTTCAATCAAGGCAAACAAGAAGCAGCGAGTGGCTGCAGTCAGAGAAATGAATGAAGGGCTGCCGACCAACGGTATATATTATCATGGCAGTAACCTGAACCTTTTTCTCTCGTGTGTGTAAAAGGGAGGCTTTCTGCAGCTGTTTTTTGGGTTACTGTGTCTGAACAATCTCTCCAGTGTTGTGGAAGGAGCCAATTTGAAAACATGTGGCAAAGAAAAATATTAACTGAAGGAACAAGTCACCTCATGGCTGGGCGAATGTTTTTGTCAGGAAATTACTGGGTGTGTTGGGGAGAAAGAAAGCCATAAAAAGATTATGAAAGTTAGGCCCCATAAAATTTAGTAAAGTAGAAAAATAAGAAAGTGCAAATTTGGCGGATGTCAGGATTTTATTTTGCTGGACCAAGAACAAAATCTTTTTTGTCAGATAAGGTTTTGCTTCCTCTTTAAAAGATTTGCATAATGGAGGTTACATGGAAGCCGTTTACCTGATGATTGCACATTCACTGACATTTTGGTAACTCCTCTGCTCATTACTGTATGTAGGTCCAGAATCTCCACTGGCAGCACTAGGCACAAAGAAGGAACCAACCCTGTATGGGGCACCGGCCTATCACTTAAACATAACGGATCACCTAAGCTTGATGGATCCAGGGGAGAATTTAAAAAAAGCAGGAGAAGTTACAAGACAGCCACTCTGCCAGTGTGCCATCAACTCAAATTATATACACAACAATTATTTTTACACAGGCAGATCAAGTGACTCAATGAGTTAGGTCCATGGATTTAGCCAGCTATTTTGTGCTTTTACAGTCTGGTGCCATGACAGCTAGGCTACTCTTTATTACCAGTTTGATTCCCGGTTGAGGATCCTTCTATATGAAGTTTCCATTGAGTCCACCCCCATATTTGTGGAGTTTTCTTGCAGCGACTCCATTGAGTTCAGATGGTGACAGTTGGATTGTGCTTTCCAGGTTGGTATCTGCTGAAATGAGCTGTACTTTCACTATTACTGCTCTTTGGCATATACTCATTTGATAGGAAAGTATTTTGTGAAGTAGTGCCCACTTGGTAACAGGTTACTAGGTCAAAAGGCAGTTGCACAGGAAACCTCACATCAAGATAGTGCAGGGTGGGTTCTGCTAAGGAGTGATAGATCCTGGTAGGCATGTTCAATGACCATGGACACCATTGCAGGAAAAAAAAGGAAGGAAAAGAGGACTCATCATTTTCTTTCAGAACGCTAGATGGCAGGCCAAACAAATGCCAGTTATGCTAGATTATGTCCTTTATAGACTGAAAGTGAGGCCAAAGAAGGCTGATGGGAGGTCTCAAGACATCCTGAATGGAAGGCCATCAGCTAGAGAATTTGGGGTCAGGCCAGTCCATTTAAGGATAATGTTAAGGAGGACCACCAAGAAAGGAGCTCTGTTCCCACACTAAACTTCTAGGGGACAGAAATGGGTTGCCTTTTTAAGGTAATGGACAACTAACACAGGAACCTATCTCTTAAAGGTTAAATGAAGGCCTCAAGGGGAGTGCCAAAATTCTGGAAGCTAAATGAAGCTTCCAGTTTCGTATAAAAGTGGAATCATGAGAAGCTAGGGTTGTAAGAAAAAGAAAACTCTGTGGTGAGAAGGTAGTGAGCAACCATTCCAGACAAACAGGGGATTCAAGCCTGTTTAGTAAGGCTTGGAAGAGCAGAATGCTTTCTTGATTTGTCATTCTGCAGTATTTTCACTTTCTCTCTGTCATCCACCCTTTGTGAGTCTAACTGCAAAGTAAACAGGTTTTATTGAAGTTTTGGTCTCCTTGGCTTTTTTCCAAATGGGGAAAGACATATGAAGCTATTCTCTTCTTTCATCATAAGTACAGTGGCCTCTACGGCACATGCAAATGCATAAACAAAGAAAAAACCGTACACTGTGTTTATGTTCGTTTTCCTCTTAATGTATTTTTAGTTAAAAGTAAGGCAAACTTTGAATGTATTAGTTTAGAACTTCTGGCAGCTTGTTCAAACGAATTGCCTTTCATGGATTTTTCTGCAGACACTCTGGTTTTCTTCCCACATCCCAATGGCATAGTGTATGTATAAACCAATAGTTCTCAAGCTCAGGTCTGTGACCCCCATGTGGCTGCAGGTTTTTGTTCCATCCAACTTCACAATCAGCCAGTCATTTTATCTCTTATTGATCTCATTTCATTGGCTGGTCTCTTTTTTCATCTCTGCAGGGTTGGCTCCCACCTTGCTACCAGTGTCACTTGGATAGGACTTTATTTCTCTGTGACCTGTCAGAATAAAGACACAAAGTCATCATGAAGGTTTGGAGCAGCCATCTGTATAATATATCCTGGCTGCAAAATGGTTTAAATAATTGTGATATGTCAGAGTCCAAAACAGAACTGAAGTCTTTGAGTTAAGATGGTGGCTTTACAGGCCAGTTAAGGAAGTGACGTCATCTCTAGGTCCGGAACTGGAAGTGATATCATCAGTGGCACCAGAACCTGGTGGGATTTTCACGAGAGTGGTCTGCAAGGAATCGAGAGAGACAGTTAATTCACCCAGCCTCCCCCTGGTCTGTCATGGAATTACTATTACATAGGCGCTTCAGCTGTCTCCTACTCGCACGTGTGTGACAGACCCTAAACTGGATGTATGGGATAGAAAATGGATGTACGGATGGAAAACTGAAATTGATTTTAGTCACAAAACAAGCACCACTCTTCTCCCAGATAACAAAGTAATGCCTCTTCTAGTCTGTTGCTTTTTGTTCAGTTTGTGAGATTCTGGTTTTAGATACGGAGAGCTTGTCAGACAAGATCAGTTGTTTACATCAGATGACCTTAAGGGTAGTTCCCTTAAGTGAAGGGGTCTGAGAATACAAATGATCAAAACATGAGGCATCTGGGGCCCTATCTCAGCAGCTGACAGCTTGGTGAGTTAAAGAGTCAAAAGGTCCTTGTGGCTCTGTGCTGCCACTATTTCAATGTGGTGTGCTGAAGGCATTAAGTGTGTGGATTCTGAGATTTAGCAGAGCTGCAGGAAGGAATCCCTTTCAGAGATTCACTGTAGAAAGTGCTTCTTTGGAATTATTAAATGTTGAGAACTAGGGTCATGTCTTATGGTTATAAGAAACAAAAACTGAGCCCTTGTCTTACTGAATACAGAACTGAAGCACAATCTTTAATTATTAGGAATATTCATGGAATGGATTCCTCCTAAAACCCAATAACATTCCAACAAGTCAAAGATCTCACTGGAGTCCAGATGTGGTTGGTTACACAAGGCAGACATTAGAATAAGGCAGGAAGAATTAGAAAGACAACCTCAGTCAGGGTGAGATTTGAACAAGCGCTTGCCTAATTCAGCAACAGATTTTCTGACTAGCTACTAAATTTGTTAGTTGGGAATTAAACCAAGAATGAGGAAATCAGGAATAAGACACGGGCCACAGAGACATTTAATACGAGTGAGAGCCACAGCTAACCCAAACAAAGTGTCCTGTAATAGCCGAATGACCTCTCGCTCGTCTGACATCAATCTCCAAGTTCCTCAAGGCTCTCGTAGTCTGTGTTAGCAGTTGGTTCAGATTCTATTTGTGAGGTTCTACAGCCAAGCTGAATATTTCAGCCTAATATAGTAAGTGCTTTTTTCACTAAATATGTCTCCTAAAACGATGACTGAAAGAAGCATTCGAAGAGAAAACAGCATTGGTTTTTACTGCTTGAGAATTCAGATATGATATGTTTGTTATATATGGTATATCGATCAACATTTGTCGGAAGTTCTAAAAAGGATGACAGTTATGGTTATTCATTTTATTTTGAAAGAGACACACAAATATTTTAGATGCAATTTTTTTTTGGATTTTATTGATTTTATTAAAATCAAATGACATTCCATACAAATACAGTCATATGAAAAAGTTTGGGAGCCCTTCTCAGTCTGCATAATAATTAACTCTACTTTCAACAAAAAAGATAACAGTGGTATGCCTTTCATTTCCTAGGAACATCTGAGTACTGGGGTGTTTTCCGAACAAAGATTTTTAGTGAAGCAGTATTTAGTTGTATGAAATTAAATCAAATGTGAAAAACTGGCTGTGCAAACCCTTGTAATTTTGCTGATTTGAATGCATGTAACTGCTCCATACTGATTACTTGAAACACCAAATTGGTTGGATTAGCTCGTTAAGCCTTGAACTTCATAGACAGGTGTGTCCAATCATGAGAAAAGGTATTTAAGGTGGTCAATTGCAAGTTGTGCTTCCCTTTGACTCTCCTCTGAAGAGTGACAGCATGGGATCCTCAAAGCAACTCTCAAAAGATCTGAAAACAAAGATTGTTCAGTATCATGGTTTAGGGGAAGGCTGCAAAAAGCTATCTCAGAGGTTTAAACTGTCAGTTTCAAATGTAAGGAATGGAATCAGGAAATGGAAGGCCACAGGCACAGTTGCTGTTATACCCAGGTCTGGCAGGCCAAGAAAAATACAGGAGCGGCATATGCGCAGGATTGTGAGAAGGGTTACAGACAACCCACAGATCACCTCCAGAGACCTGCAAGAACATCTTGCTGCAGATGGTGTATCTAAACATCGTTCTACAATTCAGCGCAATTTGCACAAAGAACATCTGTATGGCAGGGTGATGAGAAAGAAGCCCTTTCTGCACTCACGCCACAAACAGAGTCGCTTGTTGTATGCAAATGCTCATTTAGACAAGCCAGATTCATTTTGGAACAAAGTGCTTTGGACTGATGAGACAAAAATGTAGTTATTTGGTCATAATAAAATGCGTTTTGCATGGCAGAAGAACAACACCGCATTCCAAGAAAAACACCTGCTACCTACTGTCAAATTTGGTGGAGGTTCCATCATGCTGTGGGGCTGTGTGGCTAGTTCAGGGACTGGGGTCCTTGTTAAAGTTGAGGGTCGGATGAATTCAACCCAGTATCAACAAATTCTTCAGGATAATGTTCAAGCATCACTCACAAACTTGAAGTTACGCAGGGGTTGGATATTCCAACAAGACAATGACCCAAAACACAGTTCGAAATCTACAAAGGCATTCATGCAGAGGGAGAAGTACAATGTTCTGGAATGGCTGTCACAGTTCCCTGACTTGAATATCATCGAAAATCTATGGGATGATTTGAAGCAGGCTGTCCATGTTCACAGCCATCAAATTTAATTGAACTAGAGAGATTTTGTATGGAAGAATGGTCAAAAATACCTCCATCCAGAATCCAGACAATCATCAAAGGCTATAGGAGGCATCTAGAGGCTGTTATATTTGCAAAAGGAGGCTTAACTAAGTATTGATGTAATATCTCTGTTGGGGTGCCCAAATTTATGCACCTGTCTAATTTTGTTATGATGCATATTGCATATTTTCTGTTAATCCAATAAACTTAATGTCACTGCTGAAATATTACTGTTTCCCTAAGGCATGTCATATATTAAAAGGAAGTTGTTACTTTGAAAGCTCAGCCAATAATAAACAAAAATCCAAAGAATTAAGAGGGGTTCCCAAACTTTTTCATATGACTGTAAGTCAAGTTTTACAATTCTTGATTCGAAACAAATCAACCCCCACCCATAAAAAAGAGAGCTATGCCAGCAGAGTAAAACTTTAAGCCTAGTAAAAATAAGTAAATAAATTAATAGATGAATAAAAATAGAGTAAAAAAAAGAGGGGAGAGAATCCACTTCCTCAATTAAAATGCTTATTCTAAAATGTTATTGATTAGATGCTGCCAGGTTCTGAAAAAGGTCTACACAGATCTTCTAAGTGCGAATTATAGTTTTTCCAATTTCAAATAGTATGTAACATCAGTTACCCACTGAATTAGATAGATAGAAGAATTAAAAGAGGTGAGTTAGGATTCTTCCAGTTGAGTAAGATAAGTCCACATGAAAAAGTGACATTAAAAGAAAAAAAAGAAAGATGCAAATTTGATGAAGTGTCTAAATTTAACATGGTTTCCTAACTGTTACAATCTGCCACTAAACTAAAGCCAATAGGGAATGGAAACTCCAAAAACCAGGCCCGTATACAGATATTTAAATTAATTTTTTAAGTTAAAGTACTAACAGCCAAAAGATAAAAGGTTCATAAAAACAGCATTTATTTCTATAGCACATTTTCATATAGAGAATGTAGATCAAAGTGATTTACAAGATGCCAAATAAAAAGTTGCAAGCAAAAAAAAACAAAACAATTTGAAATATATAAAAATAAGAATGAATAAATGGCATACCAAAAATAGTAGATAAGATAACTAATCAATATGCACTGACATAACACAGATGTCCAAGTAGCAAAAAAAGAAGAATCCTTATGTACGTGTTTATTTTTAAGTCTCTAATGATAAGCCCGATGCTAAGGTAAGATGGTCGAGAAGGACTTAAAAAAATAAACTAAAAAAAAAGCAAACTAAAATACCAAATAATAAATACAAAATTCAAAAGAGGAAAAAAAATATATAACAAAAGTTTCAATAACAAAGCCACAAATCCAAAAGCAAAACTCTCAAACAGAGGCGTAGCTAGGGTTTTCAGCGCCCAGGGACAACTGAAGATTTCACGACCCCTCCTGTGCATTTAAGAATGGAAAACATTTCATTCCACCCTAATAAATAAGATGGCCTCCAAGATGTTACACATGGTGTGCAACTAACCCAAAGAACTTGACATTAAATCGCAGATGGCATGTTTCTGATTTATTTTGCAACTTTTGAATGTCATTATGTATTTTTTTGTCAACCTGACACCTCTGTTTTCTTTAGTGGGCACCATGATTTTGTCAGTTGGCTTTGTGGATGTTGCAGTAATGTTTGTGAAGATGACCTGCATTGCTGTTCATGCGGCCTGTACCCTCTGACCACAACTCACTTCACTTATACAAGATGACACTGAATGCAACAGATCTGAAACCAAACAAATACTAGTGCTAGTGAGAGGGGGGATAACCAGTTACCTTTATGATACGATTTTGACTTTGGATGGTTGCTGAATATAACTTTGGTTAAGACTATCGACTTGCTCTGCCCATTTGAAATTTTGTATTTAATCTCTGGTTCTTCGCTTCTGCCAAAGGTTGTTTCACAACATCAATACTCAACAAGTCAGAGGTGTTGATATCAGAAACAAGGGATGCCGAAGGAGTTACAAATGAAAAAAAGAAAGGAAAAAACATTGCAGTTTCAGTATGATTTGGGACAAATAAGTCTGGGACCCTAAACTTTGCATGTTTTAATCTTTTAATATAATGGTTTTGAGCCACCATGCAATTAGTACAGTGACAGAAAAGACAATATGCAAACTAAAGTTGTTTGTGGAGCATAATTCATAAACTTCCAAGAAACTGCAACCTTTATAAGTTGTCCACCAGGTGAACTGAGATATTGGTGAAGATCCATATATTAGAGAGAGAAAAACAAAAATATGACTCTCAATTGGAATATTTGGAAAAAGGTAAAGGATTGCTGTGAGTGAGCTGAGAGGGCTTTGTGTAGAGGCAAGGATTCAGCAGAGAGCCAGAGGTGGGGTGGTTCTCCAATAGCCAAAACTGCATGTCAGTGAAATTTTATAAGCTCTATCAGTGAGGCAGTGACTACCACAGATTAAAGCAGAGGCAATAGTGCAGGGTCACTTTCGCATAGTTAGGAGAATCTGCAGATTCACTGTGCCAAACACTATGAAGAGTTCATGTAGAATGGTGACAGATGATACAAAGGTGACACTGGTTAATCGAAGAACCTTAGAAGTGTTGTTGCTAGTCTGAAGTTAGGTGGTGCAATCCAGATTTTTAAAATAAAGGGTGGGAGAACACCAAAGGGTCAAGAAAGGTATTATTTATGAGAAGGAAACATGAAGTTGTGGAAACAAAACCAGAGGTAAAAATTGGAGAGGAGATTCATACGAGAGAATATCAGGTTAAAAGATTAGGTGAGCACCTCCCTGGTAGAAGCTGACTTCTAATAGCATAATTAATGGCATGCTGTTCTCTAGGTTAGAACTCATTGGGACGTCAAGCTCATTCAAACAACATCCACTTAGATCTGGAGGATAACAACGAATATGAAGTCTTAATGGACTGTGAAAGGATCAGATTTGACACACTTAAAAAGGTTTGGGACAGCCACCCTTATATTATCCCTGGCTGCAATGGGTTTGGTTTTGTAGACAGAAGTGTCTCTGTTGGAGTCCAGACATGAGATGCTTGAGGTTTGGGAAGATGGCAGTTTTAACTGATAAGACTGGAAGTGACCTTCTTCTGACGTCAGCCTGGGCGCTGGAACCAGGAAGTGACGTCAGCCTGGGCGCTGGAACCAGAAGTGACGTCAGCCTGGGCGCTGGAAACCAGAAATGATGTCAGCCTGGGCGATGGACACCGGAAGTGATGTCAGCCTGGTTGCTGGAACCATAAGTGACATCAGCCTGGGCGCTGGAAACCAGAAATGATGTCAGCCTGGGGGTTGGACACCAGAAGTGATGTCAGCCTGGGCAGCAGAACCGGAAGTGACGTCTTCAGTGATAAATCAGACAGGTTTTCCCGCGGCTGGTCTGCAGAGATCTCAGGAGAAGGTTTAGTGCACCCCACCACCCCCTGGCCTGGCGTGGAATCACCTTCGCTTGATCCATACAATGTCCTCCTACTCCGACTAGATCTCTAGCTTTTGTTCTGCTTTCTTAAAAAATATTTTTATAATTAGTTATAGAAATGCTCTAAAAAGTCACATTGTCTACAACTCTGTGATGGCCAGTGTGATTTTTTACAGTATGGCGTGCTAGGCAGATAACATTACTTCAAGAGAGGCCCACTGAATTAACAGGCTAATTAAAAGTTCAGGCTCAATTATGGGACATGCTCTGGACCCCCTGGAGGTAGTAGCGAAGGAGAGAATTAAAACAAACTGAGTGCCATTATGAACCCTGATTTTTGCTTTCCCATCAAAAGCACCACAAAATACACTTTTGAGCTATTGAATAAAATCAAGGCTAAAACTTCCTCTTTGGGAGGCTCTTCTTTTATTTGTTGGCCTGATGGACCTAAGATGATCATCTGCAAGGACTTCTAAGCATTCAGTGACATCCTGACTTTTAAGCTAAAGGCACGGAGTTCTTAATAGGCCTTTCTCCCTTTAGTGAAAGGTCTTTTAGTGAGTACCATAATTCAAAGTGCCTCCTAGTGACACTCCTTAAAATACTGGGATTTCCCTTTAATGTTTCTCATTTTCTACCTGCTGTGTTTCAATGGCCATTCCAAAACATCCTCTGGCAAAGCATAATGAGACCCATAGGAGTGAAGACAGCACTTAGCAACAGCACACACCTCGGAAAAACTTGTCAAATGTAGGGACAAAATTATTTTCTGGTTTTGCACTTCTGTGAAACAATCTGTGTAATGTTGTAAAAATTCTTAACATTCAAACACTGGTATCAGGGCAAATAACACAAACCAAGACATAAACTAAAATTCAGTCATTACCAAAAAAAACCCCATAATAAGTCTTTGATTCATCACTAGTATTTTCTGTGTGGTCTTTTCTAAGGTTTGACCCAAATTTTGTAGGCATCTCCTGAAAAGGTAGCACCTAACTTAACAAGCACCAGATGCAATGTCACACTTAACCACTTTGATCCAAATGATTGGATTGTTATCACTGTATTTAATCTTTATTTCATATTTTGTACACTGTATTAACCCTTTAGGAGAAATTACCTTTTTGCATGACCTTTTTGGGTCAGAGCATAGGGTAAGCCATTGTACAGCAGGCATCCCTAACTTTCAGGTTAAGGGCCTTGCTCCCTTCTGGAAGTAATGGGACTTGAACCAGCAACCTTCCGGATACCAGCACAGATCCTTCGCCTCAGAGCCAGCACCCCACCCCTTTTTTTTTGTTTCTCTAAAAATTCACTAGAAAATTTCCTTTAAAACAATGTTATTTCTTTGACACTAACTCCTAAAATAGGCTTGTTTGGACAGGTAAGTCCAATATGACATTAATGACTATTCTAAATTCTTTCTGTGACCATACTATGACATGTATCTCTGTTTATCAATCAGTGAACCTTTATTTTACGTACCAACCCATGGCAAGTTCTTGGATTTCTGAGATGGTCAACTGGTACCTTTTTAACATATACACTTACCACTCCAAAGGTATGCAATACTTCTGCAAAATATCACAATGAAAACTTTTTTTGAGTGGCAGGAATAAGCTTATGTACATATGCATGATTTATGCACAAGCTGAATTTGACATCTTTGCTGATAACAACATCGACTGATATGCTCGGTTGCCTCCCATGTTGCTGCCACTGCTTTGATATTCCGCACTGTGCCATGGGCTCTCACATACCTTATTCCTGGCCTGCACAATCATGCAGCTGGATCTGCCTTACATTTCAGGTGGGGTTACATCTGCCTCCTTTATCTCTATTCTGTGAGCCAAACCAAACTCACTAGTGACTACATACTCAAGACAAAGGATTTTATCAGAGGTCTTCAAAATACTTGCAGGTAGGTACTCTCTAAAACCCGCTAGACTCTGGACAGTCTCCTTCAATGGTCAACTGCTAAGCCCCAATGATTCTGCTACATGGCTTTTCTTTTGTTACTCCAGACGTTCTTTATAATTTGACGTCTATTTTTCCAAACATATTGCTTTATGTTTTCATGACGTTCTGATATTACTTTATAAAAATATTAAATTAAGTACAGCATGCATGAAATACAGTAACTAATCACTCTAACATATAATAATTTTGCATTCTACAGTACACACAATATCCATAACAGATGATTATTGCTTCTGGGGAGGCTGCACGATGACTTCTAGGTTGCTCTAATGTACAGGTTCTTGAACTTGTGTGTGCGTCTCACTGCATTTTATGGTGACTTTGTATGAAGGAGCTTCATTTCTTAGAGGATTCATTGCCCAAGGTATTACTGCATTAATTAAAGTGCATCTATATAGTAAAACATTAAAGAAACATGCAATTGTCAATAAAATAAACCAGTGTTTGATTTTTAATAGAGTATGGCTATAGAAAAATCAGAAGCAATGTGACAAGTTAGGCTATTGATGAGTATGGGTGTTTTAACTTATCTCTCTCTCTCTCTACTTTTCTTAGGTGTAAAATACAAACTTGTGACAGATTATTTTATTTTATTCCAAGAAAAATACACTACTCTCTAGCAGCTAGTTTAATCTGGGAGTTAATCACACAATCTTGCTGACTAGCACTGTAAATTAATGCAGTAAAATGCTGTGTTCAGGGGCTCAAAGTTACTTATGTTGACTCTTGTGTCTGTTTTTTAAAGAATTCTGTCAATTTTCTGTAGGAATAACGGGTGATTCAGTGCCTAATGAAAATCTGAAGTGGCATGCTTTAAGAACTAATTACTCGGTAGTGACAAATGAATTCTGAAATCTGGGGAAAACCCTCTTTCTTTGATGGACTGGCATCTCATCCATGTTGTTTTTACCTTGGACCCATTGATGCTGGGATTGATGGACTTGGCTTTGCAATTTCAGAAGACATAAAAAAAGCCCAAAACACATCAACTTCTTTAGACTGTTTAAGGTATTTCTGCGACCATTATTTTCACTGCCGTGATCAGCACTTGAATAAGCCATAAGTGGTGCATGACAGTGATGGGGGCAGAAAGCATAAAAATATGGGCTTGCCTGATCTAATCTGATCAAAATATAGAGAAGTTTTTAAAACATCTGAAAATATTTTCTTATAGTTGCTTTTTAGTTTTTATTTTCTAAACGAAATAGAAGGATCCCTTAATTATAACTTTATTGGATTAGCATTTGCATTAAAGACAATGTCCTCAAATGTACATCATTGTGTCAAGCCTTTCTTTCTATAGTCATACTCATTAAATAATCTAACCTGGTCACCAGGTCCACCCAGCTTCAAGCTAGTAACCATCAGTCTGCTGGAAACCAAAACTGCAAATCTTAGCTTATGACAAACAGTGGTGACTGAGATGAATAAGTAATTATACATGCACCCTTCAGTACTGGCATTTGGAACAAATGGCACCTCCGCTGATCTGATTATCAGTGAATTCACATCATGGGCTGGACAGACTCTCATGATCTTCCCTTGATAATGTGCCGGTTTTACCAGTATGGGAGGCGGCAGGTACTGTACTCTTCTGATTAATGTGATATACCGAGTTTCTGTTTTCATTCAGATGCTTTTTTCTAAGTGGTGTCATTTTGTTGTGTATTCGCATCAGGTTTATAAATACAGTTGTTTTGCACAGTATTCACCTCACTGGTAAAGATGAATTCCATTTTCTTCATGGACGTCTTGCACTGCCATTATCTTGTTAACACAGCTGGAGTTTTGTTTTTAGTTCTGTCTCTCGGTGCCTTTCTTAAACAGCCGGAGACTGCTGTAAATTGATCTTCACCGGCTTTGTCTGGAATTCGGCTCAGCTGTGCTTGCTGTAGTCACCCCTCTTTATTTCTCTTTGCCATATATCATGCACGCGGCAAGTGTTGCAGTAGAAGGCTGCCTGCAGTTCTTTGGCTGCTCCTGGTAAAAACAAACAAAATTATAATAAAAACAATAGGGACATTTATGAAAACGGCATGTATTGGGGAATATTTTTTAATTTTTTGGAATTTGAAGATTTTGGAGATGCCTGTTCCTACTCACATCGTAGCCACAGCTGAACTTGAATACGGTGGTAATGCTAACAATGAAGTTCAAGTGGTTTATCATTTCAGATCAACTTGAGCCATCTGCTCTTGCCAAAAATTTAATTTGTTTCTTCCTTTAAAATGTAACATTAATGTGACAACTCCAATATAATAAATACAGTATATCAATACAAAAATGTAGTGAAAACTTTTAACTTCATAGATAAAGCTCTGCTATTTACAAATACAATCTATCAGTTTGTTTACAACACCATCAGAATGCTATTAACACATAAATGAAGAAGAGAACTAAACAAGGAGTGAGACAATGCATTGCACCACATATTTATAGAAGTACACATCACATAATCACCATTACAATTAAACTGCAAAAACTGTAAATTTACAGAAGTGTGAAGACAAACTCAGTCTTTTAAAAGTCAGGGTGTGTTTGTTAAAAGCAATGTCATTGTTTGCTATCCTTCATCCTCATCGGTGGTCTGCCTTTTCCTCTGTCCACTGTTTTTTGCTTGACCCTTTGGGTTTGATTCTATTCCACAGCATTTTACTTAACTTCTTCTTTGAGCTTTTGGTTGCACTCTCTGTCTACCCTTGAGTACATCTCTCATCAGACTTTCAAATTTTACAGCGTCTTCAGGTAGAAGCAGGTGACTGAGCATGTTTCGTGATGCTAGTACTGTAATTATTTTCATTGATTTCCTTGTTTTCATTCTAACAAGCTCTTGATGTTTCTCAGGATTCCAACTGGCTACCATACTGATCTCAGAAAGATCTATGCAAACATAATGAAATCTTCATGGAAACACTTTTTACTGTACTGTGAAAAACTATGTGCCCCTTCCTGATACTCTGAAATTGTGTTTGTCACAGTGAAAGGTTCCAGTTATCTAGGTAAAATTTAATACTGGATAGAGAAATCCTGAGTAAACTTGTAACACCATTTCAAAATTGCTACTTAAAATGCATAAGTAATAAAGCTGTCCAACACCCATACCACCCATTTGAAAATGTAAAATGTTAATAAATAATTAGACTCCACTGACCGAACAGCTGATTGCACCCAGCCCTGTTGAGTCCAATCCTCACCCATATGCTGACCCTGTCAATGGGAGTGAAAAGTCACCACAAGGTTTCTAGAAGAACACTAAACTTCAATCAAAAGAAATTCCAGAAGAGCTTAAGAGAAATGTTTCTGAAATTTACCAATCAGGGAAAGTTTACAAAGCCATGTCCAAGGCTCTGGAACTCTGATTCACCACAGAGAAAGCTCCAAAGTGAGAACATTTCCAACAGTGGTGAATCTACCCAGGAAAGGCTGCATATCAATGACTCATTCAAGAAGTCGCAGAGGATCCCAGATGAACATCTAAAGAACTGCTGACCTCTCCAGCATCAGCTGAGGTCAATGCTCATGATTGCATGATAAGGATGAGAACTGAGTAAAAATTAAACTCATGGGAAAGTAGCAAAGGCGGAAACCTCTAATATCCAAGAGGAACACTATTGCTCAGCTGGCTTTGCAAAGAAACCCTCAGATGATCCTTGCACCTTTGGAAGAATGTTCAAAGGACAGATGGGCCTCAAGTAGAACTCTTTGGACAGCAACAGGTCCCACTATGTCTGGCGTAAACCTAGTATTCATCAGTAAGAACATCATATATATAATATGGGGTTGGTAATCTAATTTGCTGCCACAGATCCTAGAAGACTTGTCAATATTAAATTGAAATTCTGCATCTTACTAGAATATTCTTCAGGAGAATGTGCTGTCATCTGTTTGTGGCCTGGATTTGGAATGTAATTGGGTTATGCAGCTGGACATTAGCACAAAACACAAAAGTAAGTCTTCAAGTGAGTGGCTCAGGAGAAACAAAATTAAAGTTTTGTGGTGATTACTGAACAGCTGATTGCACCCAGCCCTGTTGAGTCCAATCCTCACCCATATGCTGACCTTTTCAATTGGAATGAAAAGTCACCACAAGGTTTCTAGAAGAACACTATGCTTCAATCAAAGAAAATTCCAGAAGAGAAATGTTGCTGAAACTTACCAATCAGAAAAAGTTTACAAAGCCATATCCAAGGCTCTGGAACTCTGATTCACCACAGAGATGCAAAGAAGAGTGGGCTACAAATCTTCAATAGCAATGTGAAAGACTGACACCAAATTATATGATGCATTTAGTGATATCCATTGTTACTAATAGTGCAGCAAGTATTGAAACTGTGGGAGCAATTAACTTTTGACATGGTCGACAGAGTGTTGGATAACTTTTTCCTTTAAATAAAGAAAGTGGTGATTTAAAAACTGTATTGTTCACTCACTCAGGCTCCCTTTTTGTGATCCTGCATTGTGTCCGAGGGTCTGAGACCTTTCAAAAGCAAAGGATATAAGGAAGCGGACAAATACTCAAATACTACACAGCTCTGTGGTTTATAAAAAGGTAAAAAAGATTTGCACCTGACAGCTGATATGAAAGGGTGCAACTCAAATGAAAGGAGGAGTAGGCAGAGTCAAAGTCAAATCACAAATGACAGTAGGGACCAAAATAAGCAGCAAGAATTGAGCTTCAAAGTCTAAATGCAGACTCAGAATCATAGTCAAAGTAAAAGCTGCAAGAAGGTTGTAATTAGCTTCGGTCTTTGCCACTAACTAACCCAAAATGTAAAGTTTCTCACATTTAAATTCAATACACAGTTAATTTGTACTGTGCACCACTTTTTTAAATAGAGACCCCATCATGTGACCGACAATAGATGTTGTTTCCATAAATCACCTGGCTGTCACTGTCAGAAAAAGACCACAAAACAGCAAGGCTCAAAGCAAAAAAGTATTTCAAAATAGTACTGTGATGAATCTGCTCACATAATGCTAAAACACAGTATTACAAACAGTGTTAATACCAAATGCAAGTATACGAAAGGCCCATTAAGAAAGATTACAACAGGTTATGGTGTTGTGATGGCACACAATGCACGCAATGGGATGGGAGCCATCTTTCCTATAAGAAAGTGGAGTGTAGACACAATATAATTGTCAGCTCATTTGAACTAATTTGCAAAGCATGACTTTGACATTTTCATGTTCCATTAGGTTAGCAAACCTGCCGTGTACCCTCAAGAGGTTTATTTCTACCAAGAAAGCTGGTAACTGGTGTTTTTGCTTTCCTCTCCTTTATGTAAATCACTGTTTAAACTATTGAAGTCAATTTTTGTTTTACTTTTTGTTTAAATTCATAATTGTATTTATAAAGGTTTATGCTTTACAATTAATAATTTACAATTATTGCATTATAGTTTTAAATTGGTACTCTGAGCCTGTCCTCAGTGAAAAGTAGAATGGAAAAAAGAATTGGAATGGATCTGTGTTTTTTCTCTCTTATGTATGTGTTTATATGTCGTTTGACATCCTTTAAACACACGTTTTGTGCTTCTTTTTGGGTTTTTTAAACATTGTATTTTTTTTTCTTTTTGCTCATTAGGATCTAGTTGGTTTATGCAGACACTCATGTATGGATTTATGGCTGCATAGGGCAATGGGCCTAATTTATAACACTGTGTGTGGATTTAAATGTGAAATTATGTGTAAGGCAAAAAATATGTTTTATAAAACCTGGTATACATACATTTCTACACAATTTACCCTTTTTTTAAATCACAGTCATCTTGTAAATATATGCATATGAAAGCACCTAGAACCTCACCTGGTTGCCACCCTGAAATAAGCATATATGGACTCTGCTAATCAATCTCTTGATACAGAGGAATTATTAAGAAATAATAATGCTGCAGAATTTTATTGGCTGGTAGAGCAGCCTCCCTCCTTACCGCAGCAAGGCTTATGTTGCCATAGCTGAGCATGCAAGAGCATCTTTGTTCTGGGGGTTGGAGAAAGGCGTAAGGTGCCAGTATCTGAGAGGGTAGTATATAATGACATGATTGCTGTTACAATAAATAGTATTGGCCTTGTGAAAAAGCGAGGGATCAACCAGTTTCCTTACCAACAAGCCAGCCACTATGTACAGTACCATTAATTCAGCCTCAGAGGAAATGAATCATGGATTGACCAAAGCCACCAAGCCATAGTGTTTGTCAGTCTCATCTAGGCATCACAGATACCTTATACGTTAATGGAATGTAACTGCTTACTGTTAACAAAAGCAGCTTCATTCTCGCTAGGTGCCCTTATTACAATATAAGTGCAGCAAAGTGCTCCGATTATGTTAGGAAAACCACACAATGCTGCAAATTGCCTTTTGACTTTGGAAAACACATGTTATGTACACCCACACCATATGACAACTGGATATAGTGCCTTGTCGATTGATTAATGACTTCCAGTAGAGTGAGCATGATGCAGTAAAGCTTGGCTGAGATATTCCTGATCTGTCGGCCACTTCACTGACAACAGGTAGCCAAAATTCAGGTAGCTAAAATTCAGTCTGTATATCATGTTCATTGTTTTTAAGGTTTAATATGTTTATCACATCAATGCACATTATAATAACTGCTCGGTGGTATGAATTATTATGCATATGAGTCATTATTTAGCTGGTTTGGCTGCATTTCCCTACTTGATTAAGGGATTCATTATTTTCCAGTTTATCCAAAATGTTGTGTACAGATGGGTCAGAGTTGCCGTAAACAAGTTACCATATACAAGTTCTCTTGTCAAGTTTTCTTAAATAAATCTTGACTTTTAATTGGAAGGATGCAAATGCACATTTCAGGCTTCTTTTCGTGCATACGCAAGTTTTATAAATCAACTCCAGGTAGGCAAAGCAAGCCCATGAGGACTCATCCACACATCTTTCTAAATTTTCCAAGCTAGCGTTAGCAATTTGCACATTTGCTACTTTTTTGTCCAGTCTTCCTGTGGCTATTGAAATCCAAGACCACTCAGTGGTATGCTTCTCTGCCTCTAGAAAATGTATTTTTTAAATTTTGTGCCAGCTGAGTCCTGTAATTTTTTGGACCTCAACTATCTTTAAAAAGACTATATACTCCTTAACTGGCCTGCATTTGCTCTTCCATTGTCTTTCAGGTTCTCATTTCAAAAGCATTTGCTTCTTTCTGCATTCTTCTTTTATTGCACTGCCCATGCTTCTGAAACACACAGTTCTGAAACAATCTTGCACTTTTGTTTTATTGATCTCTTTAATAAGCTCACTTTATAATTGATTAGCTCTATTTTAATATATATTTGACCACTGTAATTTCGCCTTTTATTTCATCCTAATTTTTTCTGAAATATGTAACTCTAAGGAATGACAACATTTCATTTGTTAGACTTTCTCTCCATCTACTATTAATATAACTTATTTACTCTTCATTGTGTGATCCCTGTCTTGTTATAATGACTGTTGTTTCATGAGTCACATTTTTTGCCATCAGAACAGATGTCATTTAACAACTTTTCTTATACTCGACTCCCGGGAATGTCAGTTACTCTCTGGAATTATTGTCACTTCTTGTCAGACTACTGGCATCTACAGCACTAATGCAGTTTTGGTACACAAAAATGAAATTCAGGTGTCCAAGAGATGATCAAAAATTAAACACTTGGAACTAAGCAAAGGATTGAGCACAAAAAAAGAAACAAAATAATAAAGTTTTAAACAAATTTATCCCGGAACAATGTTCAAGATAATAGTATGTCCACCATAGATGCAGTTTCTTTAGTACAGATTAATATAAAGAAGGGAATCCAAATCACACCAGTTAAACCTATTATAATTTTATGATACCTGTTTGTATCACTGTAGATGAGTACAGAACATTAAAAAGGGTATCTTTTGTAAAATTACTGCATAGAGACAAAAGAATACTTGGTTCACCAGCTGGTGTTCCCCATTTAATGTCCGGGATATTGTGCAGAAAAATAGAAATGCACATAATTTTTTGACTTCATTTGTGATGTGGTGAAGTTGAACTCTCAACAGACTTCTGTCTCTTACAAGCACCAGTCAACAATTACAAGGTTTTCTGAGGTCAGGTGGTATTTGAACTAGAAAATGGCCCAGGCGAGAAGTGACGTCACAGGTCTTCAGGAATGTTCTCCTCTGCTCTAAGGCAAATGAAAACTGTGTTAATTTGGATGTTACATTCAAAATCTTCTCTGCATTTCTATTCAATTCACTATCCAGAAGGCACACCCCACACTTGCGCGTCTGACAATTTTTCTTTTGCCATTGAAATCAACATAACACATAAAAAAGCCTTTATCATGCACAACACAGTAAGTGCTAACCTTGCCATTCATTAGCAACAAATGGTGAACATTATACCATCTGTGACACAAAATATTAGCCTAGCTACCATGTAATTGATTATAAAGTTTGCAAAAACACAGCATGGGTTACTTTGTTCCCACTTCTTTCTTAAAATGAGATTAAATTCTCTCCAGGAGAAGGGAAAAAAACTAGCAGCAAGTAAATGATGGATCAGAAGGAAAAATACTGTTGGGAGACAGGTAAAGATCATAACTGGGTAATAAAAAAGACCATCTGAATCTAAGTGAGAGACAAAAATCAAAAATCCTTAAACTGTGAGATCAAAAATGTGAAAGTTCTTTTAAGAGGCTCAAAGAGGTTTGGTATATCTAAAATTTTGAATATTGAATGGTCATTGGGGGGGGCAACCTTTTACCCTGATGATGTCATGAAATGCAATGTTTCCGGGTAGTTACCATGACAACAAATAAACAAATGACAGTGCCCATAAAAATGAATGATGCAATTATTTTTAAGCATCTTTAATAAGAAAACAACGTTCTGTAGAAAACTCCGTATTCAAACACCCAAAAAGGACAAGAAATTTAAGAAATTGCCCTTTGCAAGACCAATAAAGGTCTACTATAGAAGTATAATAAAACACTAAGGTCTGTATGTATGTATGTATGTATGTGTGTGTGTGCATCTGTGTGTGTGTGTCAGGTCTCTACAAGCAATCTGATTGGTCAATTTGGCTTTGGTGAACACACAAGCAGAAGTAAAGGTGTAGGAGGCACACTGAGAGTCGCCTTCAAAGTTGGGAAGTATACAAACATACAGGAGGTGATTAAGGAGCCTTTAAATGACAGAGTCAGACTCTTTAAGGGAAAGTGTTCAAGTGGCAAAGAGAGGTTCAGACACAGTGATACAGAGGAATGCAACTGAAGGTACACTTAAGGAAGAGATATCAAATATTTTCAAATTTATTCTATTACCTCTCTTTGAGAGGTAACAAGGCTTGTTAAATATAAAATGACATTGTAACAACTCTTTCAATGTGTTGAAGATTGAAAAAATACCCATCTTTCAAAGCAAATTTCAAAAGATTTTTTTTTGTTAGTAAAGGCAAATGCAATGTTAATATGATCCCAAAGTTAGTTTAACGTTGCATAAACCTGCATGAAAACAACATGCATGGCTAGTGCAGACTTACTATTCACACATGTCCCTAGGCATTGCAGAGGCAAGTCCAGGATTATCTCTGTCCAATGAGTCCTTCTGCCTTCAGCAAACAAGGTAGTGAACTTTCATAAACCAGCAGTGAAAAATTAATTTGTATGACCAAATTTGGTTAGAATTATGTGCACATTTTCTGCTAATGAATATACGCAATATCTCTGTTTTCAATGCAATTGTCTTGATTCTCATCCTAATTGTCAAAGTGAGCCTCACAGTATCACATAACCACAAAACACAGCTCACTAACATATCTGCACTTGACAAAAATGGACTTCATTAATATTTGCTTTTTTTTACTTGACAACACAGAAGGACAAACAAATGACAGGAAGACCCTAAAATGCTGTTTGCAAGTTACCAAATATGCATCAACGTGAAAAAAAGACAAAGAAAATGCACATGCGTTAACGTGCGTATCTGCATATGTGCTGATGTGAGTCCAGCCTTAGTTTCTCCACTCTTGAAGTTCACCAGTTAATTATAACCAATAGCAGGATATTAAAATCATAAAAGCAAGACTACTCAGGATGTTAACATTTCTCATTTTAGCCAATAGTCTGGACCTTTGGAATGTCTGTTGTTTCCCCATAGAGACCTTGACAACTTTTAGAAAGCATCTGGATGAGATGTTAGGACAACCGACCAACTAAGCTTGATGGCCTACTCTTGTATGGTTTTATAACAATTCACTTTATCTGCCATATACAAATTTATAATTTTTACATACTTACTCTCCAGAGACAGAGAGGGAGAGAGAAGCTTGGGGTCAGAGCGCATGGTCAGCTCTGTGTTTGTATTCCCACCCTACAGTATATAAAGCTTGTTGGTCTTGAACAGAATTTGGGCAGATCTACTGGCACCACACTATAGGTTGACATGATCATAATTGAGAAGCATTTAGATGTTAGGACCACCATTAGGCTGTTACTGTAGGCTGAGCTGCTGGCTCTGGGAAGAACAAAGCAGTGGAGAGATGTACGCTTGGTGGGAATTTGGGAAACAAAGGGCGAGAAAGGAGTTAAAATGCTCAAGACCAGAGCTTTCTAGCATCACTTACTGTTTTTGTTATTTGACTGAATAACACATGTATCTTCTTTTATGATTGATTAGTGCTATTGTCAAACTACTATTGCTGAATTATAAAACTGTAAGAATGATTAAAGGGAATGTTTTAATAAAAAGTTATGTCTGACAGTTTTAAACTGCACTACTGCATATGAACTAATCTTCTTGCAACAGACAAAGCACAGTAACTTTACAGGTAAGCTAAAAGGGAGAACAAGAAGGCAGGGCAGTGAAAGGTAGAAGAAAAAACCATTTGGGATTTATCTATCTATAAATTTCCACTGCCGGGCTGGGCATGGTATTTTTGCACAGGATCTACAGATGTCTGTTTCCCTTTGATTTCCATCATGTTTTTAGAAATTGTTTTTTTAGGCATTTTAGACAGCTTGATTTGAAGGAAATATTTAAGGCCAGCATGAAAATGGGTGTGCGGCCAGCGTATGTCACTGCACTTTGGATTCCCTGCTGCTTTCCTAATAAGCTTTTCAGTCTTTCTCAGCTTTCAAAAAATGTTCTTTATTTTGTGGAGTTGTTTTCAGTTGTGGCTCTGTGGTGGACTGGCACCATGGCCAGGACTGCTTCCTGCTTTGTTCCTAGTGGTGCCAGGATATGATCCATTCCAATGTAACACTTAAATGGATTTAGCATGTTTGAGAATGATACATTATGAACTGTTTGGGAAAACCATTGTGATGGTTCGCTATTATTACATCTACTTAGTCCAGTTCAGCATCACAGGAGGTGAGCTTAAGAAAGAAGACAGGAACCAACTCTGGAATGGGCACCAGTCTGTTGGAGGGCCTTCTCGTGCACATACCCACACAGGAAAAATTTCGAATGTGCATGATGTGCATGACTTTAGGATGTGAGAGAAAAAAAAATGGGCCTCCTGGAGAAAAGGCGACGTAGACATAAGGAAGCCACATTGAACCAAGGACTCTGGAGCTGTGATGCTGCAGCACTAATAAGTGTGTCACATTGACGCTGCTGGGAGAAGGCCTATAAATGAAGTAGTGTGGCCCTGGTAACACCTCAAGTCCTACACGGAGACTCTACAGTCTATTACGTATAACCAGTGAAAGAAAACCCATCACTCAACACATTAGCCCAACGAGTTCTACTTGACCATGAAAGGGAGCAACCTGCCTGTTTTCCCATCACCTCCAAAGCTTCTCTCACCTTCTCTTTGATTTGTCTTCCTCACACTATCCTGCTGGTGAGCCCTTGTTCTCTTCTATTGTTTTTTATTTCATGTAAGTTCTATTTCAACACTACTTCAATAATGTTTTGACTGCCATAATGTCACAAGAGAACCCTCCTAAGGGCATAATGAAGATAAACTAATTTACTAATGAGATGGTTATCCTTGCTGCTTCATATTTTCAAGACATGAAATTTGAATTTTAGTTCTGTTCACCAGTTGAGTTTGTATGTTCTCTGTGCCTCTGAATGGATTCCCTTCTGGGTATTACAGTCTGCTGAATCCCAAAGAGCTGATGGCAGCTGGAAACTGACCCCACTGCTCAGAGTGTAAGCAAAACTATAATCAGTTATTGACCGCTATCCCCTCCAGAGTTGGTTACCATAAAAATAAGTTCTATCCCCCAATGACCCTGAACTCATACTGTATAATGTAAGTTGGTTTACAAATACAGTAATTATGCTACCATAAATATATAACATGTTGTAGGCAAGATCTGTAAATAGTGACACAGATTAGTGCTGCTGCTTCACAGCTCCGGAGTCTTGGCTTCAGGTCCTGGCTCAGGAGTAGTACGGAGTTTGCACATCCAACTCATATCTGTGTGGGTTGTTTGGTTTTCCAGACACATCTCAAAAATGTGTATGCTTTGTTGAGTGGACACTATAAAATGTTTTCGTATGAGTGGATGTGGCGGCGTGTGTGAGTTCACTTCATTTTTGTGGAACACCACTCCCAGAGTACGGAAGCTCAAAGTACTTGTACAAGTTTCACACTATAATGCAATACAGTAAGCCATCCGTTGTTTATGTACATGAACAAACTAATTGAAACACACAGTAAAACATAGCATATTTCACCCTTAAATAAAATAAAACCATAAGAGTGTAGGTCCATTATCTTTATAACCAAGATTTGGTGAGGAACTCTAAATCCTCAGCTCAATGGTGACCATACCACGCAATGGTCTGACTCCACATCCAAGACAAGCACCTGATGCTGCTGAAATAGAAGCCGGCTTTCCACGACCCATGCTTGATAATGAATGGATGGTGCTTATTGACTGTAAAACATGACAGACTCTTTTCTGCTTTGCTCTTGTTTCTGTTTTACCCAATTCTATTTTGATTGCCATTGTTTTCTTGTAACACTTACTGACATCCTAACCAGGGCTGATTCTGGCCTTAGGCCTGAGGCTGGTGGGTTAGATGTCAGATATCTGTGATCCCATAATGAAAAACATGGCTCATAAAATGCAGGATTGACTGCCTATGTCACACTGATGAAGATTTTGATTTATTCCTGGTTTTTTTTTTACATTTTATAATTAAGTACATTAACATTGTAACATTAGTTTAGGAAAATTTCCACTGTGAAAGGGGCTGAGTAAGATAAAGATGAGACATAAACAGAAGAAGCTGAAGAGAAGAACGAGAAAAGGAAAAGGCAGATGTAAAAAAAATACCCCCATAGTGCATAAAACACTCAGTAAAATATGAGTAGTGTTTCTTAATCATTCGAAAATGTCCTTTATTCTTCCATAAACAAGCATTCTTTATCAAAAGAAGCTGAAAAAGCACAAATCTTTAAATCTGTATCTTCCCTCTGAGTAAACAGAGATAATCTGCTGTATTGCTTAACAGAATGAATAAATGCAATGTTTCAGTTTTGCAGATAAAGGTTTTATTTTTCTCTTCTAAAGGATGACATCTCTTTGAAGGAAAAAGATTAGCATCGTGAGTATCTCATGTCTGGGAGTGAGGCAACCCTGTTGATTTCCAGATAAAGTTACTGTATATACTTTTGTATATTGTAAATAGTGATTTAAAATTTTGAAAATACACAAAATGACATATTTATTTATTAAATTTAAGACATTGAAATGAATTAACATATTTGGAGTACTGAATAATTTAAACCAGGGGTCCTCAACTCCGGTCCTGGGGGGCCCAGTGGCTGCAGGTTTTCATTCTAACCCGTTTCTTAATTAGTGACCTGTTTTTGCTACTAATTAACTTGTTTTGAATTCATTTGATTTGACTTGCTCTTGAACACTCAGACCCCTCAATTGTTTCTTTTTCCTTAATTAGCAGCCAAACAATAATGAAATATAAAATGAGCCAAAACATGAGCAGCAAACTGTGTCCATCACACAATATCTGAAAATTTAAGAAAGATGAAGGTCTCAGGAATGCTGATCATCTCAGGTCCCCAAAACATTTTAATAGTGCACTTAGAAAAGAGAAAATCAATGCTACTGCACAAAGAGAGCAGCAACAAGCCATGGAATTAAAGAACGGGTTTAATTAACAACAAGAATCGGCGCCTAGTTAAGTAACTGGTTGGAGTGAAATTGGTTGGAGTTTGAGACCCTGACTTAGTTGGTGTTCTGTTGGCTCACTCACTTTACATTTCATTTCTGTTTAATGAAAGAAATGAAGCAATTCAGAGGAATGATGAAGACATTCAGGGGAGCAAATCTTAAAAGGCAAGTCAATTAAAATTAATTCAAAAGAAGTTAATTAGCAGCAAAAAAAGTCACTAATTAAGAAAAGGGTTAGAATGAAAACCTGCAGCCACTAGTGCCCTCCTGGACTGGAAATAGGGACCCCTGATTTAAAGCATACAAAAAAAAAACACTAGTGGCCACTCTGGTCTTTGAAGCCCTGACTACCTAGTGGGGCGGCTAACCCACTTCCTCACCAAGCAGCTCAGACTCTTCACCTCCATTCTCTCTCTCTGTCCCCCTGATCTGTCAAACTCTCACCAGTCAAGCATTTGTCTCAAACCCGATTATTTAGATTGTTCTAGGGGTCAGTAATGGCATTATAAAGTCTACTAGCTCAGTGTGCCCTCTGGTGGCTTCTGATTCTAGTGCATCCCAGAGCCTTCCATTGCCTTCGGCATTCATCATGCTGCCTGTCTTACTGTAGTTACTGCTGCTGCCCCACAACTCAAGCAGACCCGACCCAGTTGCTGTCTTTGTGGAGCCAGCATGTTCTTACTGTCTCTGTGGGGGCTTTTCTCATGCCAAAGATGGGCATGTTAGGTTACCTGGTGACACACAACAAACCTTGCATGAGTGAGTGTGGGTATGGGTGTACTGTAAGTGTGTCCTTTGATCAACTCTTTTTCATTACAGAATTGCCTCATGTGTTGCGTCAGATGCTACTGGGATACATTGTGATTATCCACAACCCTGCAATGGACGAACGGGTGTAAGTAATTGGACAAATGGAAACAACAGAGACTAAAAAAAAATATAAAAAACTAACCATGCTACCAGTCAAAGACAGGTAATAGAATAATCTTCTTCTATAATACTCTACCGTGGCTGTTCGTTTGTCTGTCCAGGATTTTAAATCACCTGTAGCTCGCAAACCATTTCTCCTATTGACTTGAAATTTGGTACACATATACTACATGATGTCTACTATCCACTTTCGCGGTGATGATTTTATTACTCTTTTTATTTTTATTTTATTTTATTGTAGAATCAACTCTCGGCAGCGTGCAGCAGGGCGGCTGTGTGGCACATGCGTACGGGCGCTGTTCTCATTCCCTACCAACTTCGCTAATCATTCTTGAGGCAGATTGAAGACTTAAGTGCCAGATTAAGTGAAAGATTAAAGAAAACGTACTAAGTAATTGCAAAACAAAAACTAACTTAATCAGTTTTAACGTGAAAAGATAAAAGAGAAGCAGCGGGCCGCTAGGGTGGAGAAAAGAAGAGCTGCTCAGGAAGCAGCAAGCACATCAACCTCTGAGCAAAAGCATGCTAAACGTACAGAGAAAGAGGATGAAAACTATGAATGCTCAAGTCAAGTGTACGTGCAGTGTGCCGTTACTGGTTGTAAAATATTTGCTATCCCTTACACCCTACGTGCACTCTCAGCTCGGTATTCACGTGTGTGCGTGAATGTTTCTTCAGCACTCCCTCTCTTGATCACAGTCCCGTAAAGCCTGCTTCGTAGACTCTGTCATTATTTGAGGTGCCTTTAATCACATCCTGCCCTCTTTTACACTTGCTATCTTTGAAGTTACTCTCCGCAAGCCTCACATGCTGTTCGTCGCCTTTATGTGCCTCACATGCTGTTCGTTGCCTTTATGTGTCTTATACTCAACGCTTCCTCTTTCGTCACATCAAACTAACCAAACTAACCAATCACACCAAAGCCAAACTGACCAATCAGCTGAGAGGAATGGAAAACACAGACTATAGTGTTTTATTATATATTAGATGGTGGATAGTAACTGGAAGTGTAATATGTCAGAGCCAGTGGTCACTGTAAAAACTAGATTAGAAACAAAACAGATGTCAAGAATACATGCAGCTGAACTGAGACTCGGCTCCCTCTTAGTGACAGGATACATACGGGAGGACCTTGGAGTTGAACCACTGCTTGTCCAGGTTGAGTTGGTATGGGCTTGTAGTTAGGATGCCCCTGGGCACTTTTCTTGAGAGCTGCACAAGACATGGCCCATTGGGAGAAGACCAAAAGGCAGAGCCAGGACAAGCTCAAGGGGTTACATCTCTAGGCTGGTCAGGGATGATCTTGGAATTCCCCAGGAAGTGCTGGCTGAGGTTGTCTGAGATATGGACAGTTCATCAGCACAGATCAAGAATTTCCTACTGTGACCCTAACCAGGAATAATGGAATGCAAATTAATGCATGAAAGATAACACATTTTTTACTCCTCCAATAGTACTGCTTAACTAAGCTGTGAAAAAAATGGAGAAACCACTTACCAATGAAGATGAACAGAGACAGCAGGGGAACAGAAAGTGACAGAATAGGACTATGACGAGCAGAGACAGCTGCTGAGTGTGTCGCAGAAAGCTGATCTTCACCACAGCACAGTACAGAGCTATCGGATATACTGATTCAATAAAGTATGCTGTCATTTACAAAATGGGCAAAGAACTGACGTGAAATATGAGCATAAGACAGGGCCATCGACTAATTTACTGTACACTCTATTTTATCAAACAATCTGAACTTAAGCATAAATGCAGACCTGACACCATCATTTAAACATTATGGATAGGCACTGCTTTTAGACACGTTTTTGTGCACGTAACCTAAACCCATACTCAAGACAGAGTTACAAACTGCCTAAATTCATACTTTCTTAAGATTTAACAATCAAATTTCAACCCAACATACAAGATTTTATAGGTAATCAAAAATCATTGAATTGCGAGTAATGTGAGCAATAAACAAAACACAACTCCTAAAGTATGAGAGTCACCCAGAGTTGGAGTTTTGTTAGCACTGTGTAGGTTTGGGTTCAGCTTCGCTGTATGGCAAAGGAACAACAAAATACTTTACTTTACCCACTCCATAAAAAAAAACAAGCAGTGTTCAAATATAATATATGGAATTATTTCTTAAACTGAGCCCAAAAGGTTCTGCAAAAATGTATAGTAGTCTCATGAGTCATAATGGCTTTTGTCAGTTGTAGGTACTGGAACCCTCATTGCATGTCTTGCCACACTGCTGTGAGCTCACCCAAACCAGAGAACAGAGGTTGTTTGATGGATGCAGTGTTGCATTAACTAAACTGAACATATTTTACTGGGGTTATTCTATTTTTTGTTACCAGTACGAATACACAATTTAAATTGCATCTCTTTTTTATCATTACACGAGGATGTTTGCTGGTATTCAAGAGACTAGATTTTTAAAAAACACTTTATGATAATCTGAGAACAGAATAAATTATATTCCTATCAAACAAAAACGGTGACCTTGTACAATTCTTAAAAGATAGTTATGTTATCTTGCAAAATGAGTTTTGAGAAAATTTAGGTTATCACTTTCAGGAAACACATAAAACAATATTCAATAGTTATAATACAATAGAAGACCCAAAGAAGAAAATTAAACTTTGGCTAAAAAGAATCAAAAACAAATCCTTAGGATGACTTCATAACATTAACTAATCAAAAAATATAGCAGAGAACTAAAATTTACTGTGATCAATTATTTACAAAATTCCATTCAATAAACTTGAAGACTACTTTCCTAAAAGTTATGACTCAACAGAAAGTTTCTGATTCCATTTAATCTCAGCAGAAAGATCTCTCTTTGAATGAAGAAGATACGTTAACCAATCTCTCTGTAGATGTAACGTTATAACACTTGAAGGATACTTTATTAAGTAAAAAAAACTGTAGTAAAGTTGGCCTTCTAAATGAATAAGCATTTAGGATCTTACTCCAGTTTGCTTCAACATGTTTCTGTAAAAGCAAATTTTTGACCGTCACTGCAATAAAAGTATATATTAAAAATATCAGGACACGTACATTAAGGCTACCTTTAACAAACCAGCTACTGATAATTTGTGTCACTCAATGGCAGTACACACATCTCATTTACATTTATCATGCTGGAACATGAAATGTTTTTATTACATCTTTTGCATAAATATATACACTGTATGAAAATACATTTTTAATTATTGTCTCAATTAAAATATTTTTCACATAACGTAATTTTCTTGTTGTTTTTTTAATTTTCATAAGGGTTCCAATGATTGAAATTTCTTCATACAGGTCTCCACAATTCCAAAATGTTTAAGAGCCATAGCTATACAGAATCCCCTGTATAATACATAACACAGAAGAACAGGACAGAATACAATATGCAAAACTAATGTAATCCCTAAGTTCCTTAGGCTTGACTCGGTGATGTCAATGCTATTCATTTGATGACCAAATCTCAACACCAATGAATTCAAAACAGTCAGTCTTCTTAGGGTGGCGCACTGGGTAGCTCTGCTGCCTCACAGTTAGGAGACCCAGGTTCGCTTCCCGGGTCCTCCCTGTGTGGAGTTTGCATGTTCTCCCTGTGTTTGCGTGGGTTTCCTCCCACAGTCCAAAGACATGCAGGTTAGGTGCATTGGCGATCCTAAATGGTCCCTAGTGTGTACTTGGTATGTGGGTATGTCTGTGTGTGCCCTGCGGTGGGCTGGCCCCCTGCCCAGGATTTGTTCCTGCCTTGCGCCCTGTGATGGCTGGGATTGGCTCCAGCAGACTCCCGTGACCCTGTGTTAGGATATAGCGGGTTGAAGAATGACTGACTAACTAACAGACTTCTCGATTGATGAGATGGATGTAACATTAGAAAAGAGAAAATAGCCAACATACTCCATTGATGGCATCCATTGACTGTACCTGGGAAACCAAAAAAAAACAGGGAGCAAAACAATTATAAGCCACCACCTTCCAAAAAATGAAAGCTATAATAACCGGAGATAAAGATGACTAATATTACTTCCCTACAAACTATTTACACTCAACACTGCAAAGATCGCAAAAAGATAAGTAAATGATATAAAAACATATTGTTCAACAACGCTAATCTTACTATATTTAGAGACCCCTGAATTGCAATGCAACCAGGCAGTGGTTGTCCTTTAAACGTTTTGTCTGTGAAATAAACTGTTCAAAACATAATACTTATGGTGAAAGAAATGAATGGGAAAGCAAAATGGAAACTGCATACCCTATTGACTGGCACCTTCAGGACCAGCCAGGCCCACTCCTAATAGTTTATCTGACCAAGACAATCGGTCACAGTCCGGACTCATGGGGGGACTACTATTTGGATAGGTTGGTTGCTCGACTTAGTCATGTTGCCATCCTTTCCTTGCTCTTTCAGATACCTCTTTCCTCCTGTCTGTTCCCTTTTAAAATGTTACTTCCTATATTGAAACTACCCTTTTCTGAGATTGCCTGTTGCCAATTTGTCCATTTTTCATTCTACATTCCTCAGAAGGGAGTACTTTGAATTCCAATACTCCTATTTGTTGTGTGGACCTGGCTGTTACTGTCCCTTAATCGTGTACCTGAGACATGTTGCCTGGATTCCACAAGATGATCTTCTGTGCTGTTGTAGTTTTGATTATTCAAACAGCAACGGTTTCAAAGCTGTCCCTCAGTAGAGTCACTCCTTTATCATATAGACTCTTTGGGATGGTCAAGTGAGTGGTGGCATCTTCTGGGTTATGAAGTGGGTACCGTCTTTCCTCGATGTTTTTGGAGATAGGTGTACAGCACCTCCTGAGAGTTCGGCAGTGAAT
This sequence comes from Erpetoichthys calabaricus, assembly GCF_900747795.2. NCBI lineage: Eukaryota > Metazoa > Chordata > Cladistia > Polypteriformes > Polypteridae > Erpetoichthys > Erpetoichthys calabaricus. The sequence goes on from NC_041394.2 coordinate 254,454,904, forward strand.
CCTGATATCCCGGGTTCACTCCTCCTAGATTGCATACACTCCCTTGAAGGCCCAGGTGGAGTCCTTCCTCTTTATCCTGAGCCACTGACTACTCAGCAACTCTGTACTACTTGCCAGTGGACCTTCCCTGGGACCCTGTAAGATCACAAACTACCTCTCCTTTTCCAATTTCACACTTCACCAGTATTGAATACCAGCAAGTAGGCTTCCATCTTAAGGGGCTGTGAGTTGAATGGTGCCTGGAAAACGATGTTCTGCAAGTCCATTTTCTCTTCAGTTAACTACAAGGTTAGCTCTTCATGGACAGGTATGCCAGCAACTGCTGAGTCGTGATGAGGGGATAAGACTGCACTGACTATTGACGTACGTCCTTAACCTTTACACTTATTAAATTTTAATCTTTATTACTGCATTTGCTTGCTTACAATTACATGTAGTATTACTATTAACAACGACTTATAATTCATCTGCTTGCTACTTAAAAAACGGTTTCATACTCGAAATACACAATAAGTTTTCTATTGAGGATCACCACCTGGGTGATGTGGTTTTATACCATTCTCAGCATAATTTCAAACCCTACGTGCACGTACATTTAGTGTGACTCAGTTCAATTCATTCTTGCATAATTTTCTATGCTAAATGCAAACTCAGAGCGCATGCAGGAATTTATAACTATAATTCTAAACCTTACAACATTTACATATATAAGCACAAAACAAAGGCCATACAGTAACAGATAAGGCCAGTTGGGAACAAAGAAGAGGAAAACAAAAACTTGAATTTCAGCATTTCTGAAGAAAAGAAAAAACTATTGGATCCATGGCTCTTTGTACAAAATAATGTACAAGCTATTAACATACCTATGGAGAGTGTCAAGAAACCAGGGTAACAGACAAAATTCAAATAAACATAAAGGATTCAGGCAAAATGCACAAGGAAAACATCCCAATGGAGAATTTTGCCCTCTAACAAGGACAACTTCAAACATGAATCCATAAAAACAATTTGACAAACAAGAGAAGAACATTCAGTCCATCAAGCTTGTTTGTTTACCTAATAGTTAAGCCGTCCCAATGTCTCATCCGGATACTTCGGAAAAGTTGAAATTCCCCCAGGCAATGAGCAGATCAGATAGAAAAACAATGAGTCTGATTGACTTCTTGTCGAGAGGTACATCTTTTTGTGTTCTCCAGATAAAGAGGCTGCCAAACTGAAATAGCAACATATTTAACAAAATAAAGCAGTCACTTACTGTTGTGTTCATTCATCTCATGGCAGTGAGTCATATGAGATTACTACCCAAAGAAATTTAAAGAAACATCTTATTGTTATTCTAGGGAATGACAGAGTTCAAAACAAGAGATGCAATCTACAGGACTTGAAAATGTGGTATTTGTAAGATTTTGGTAGATTAGCCAATTAACAGTAAGAAGGTGTAACCAGGGTAGATTTTGCAGAATGTACTGTATTTTGTTAATATAGTTAATGTCATAATTACAATAAGTGTGGTTGTGAATTGTAACCCAAAACAGAACAGGGGCATAAAGTCTAGCTTAACACCTGTTAGTGCTCCTTCACTGGTCCATCCTCAGGTTGTGTCAGGTAGATACAGGGACGGGATAGGAGGAAAAAGGGAGGACTGGAGGAACATGGAAGTAAAAGTGGGGAGAGGGGACACATGTGGAGTAGAGATGAATGCCGTTAGAGAGAATGGATGACTTTTGAAGAACGCTGAAGTGAGACACAGCTATAAGAAAACAGCTTTAGAAAAATGCTAAATTAGTAGAAGAGAGAGAGGGAGGAGAAAACCGAAGTTGTTAAATGATTTTGTGGGACGAAAGCCATTCCCAAACAGGCACTATCGGATAGAGGGTGTCCAGCAGGGGTGAACAGAACATGCAGGAAATAAACAAGGAGAAAGTCGGTGGGACGCGAGTGCAACCCGCTGCTGAGTTTTTTCTGATACCAGACAAGGGTGAGATGAAAGGCCAAAGGAGGGACACAAGGAGGAAGAGTTGATCCACCCAAGGTCTGTGTGTGTTATTTTTATTATTGTTTGATTTATGTGGCTTGAGGTAAAGCTCAAGTGAAGGGGCCAGTGCTGTTTTGTTTGTTGGCCACTATGCACCCGAGCTACGTTTGGGGCCCTCAGCAGAGTGACTAATTGCTCTGAAAGGGTATAGATACTAACGGTGAGCTCACCAGTAGTGTTGAAAGGACGATGTATAGTTTTACAAATAGCTTATCATTCTTGTGTTGCATTTTTTTTTCGTGCTGTACAAATCTGTAATTTGCAAATGTTTGGTTGTCTGTTCCTGGTTTCAAGTAAAGAGAAAGTTTTCTGTTCTTTAAACTAAGTGAAAGGTGTGATTAGTTATGAGCCAGATGAGTTAAATTGTTGAAAGTAAATTTAACTATTGGGTGGCGACACCAAACTAAAGAACTCCAGGCCTTGGTCACTGCTTGAGAAAGAAAGGCCGTGCAAGGGGGTTACATATATAAGAATTTATAGTAAGAAAATGTATACAGGTAATTATCGACTTACAACCATGTTCAGTTCTGATGGACTGGTTGTAAGCAGATCTGGACGTAAGATGGACCAGTATATGTATTTTTTTTTTTGTGTCGAGATCATTTGCCTTTTTTTTCTTGTAATGGTAAGACAAATGTAAGTGAATGTAGTCAAAACCACTGCAGGTAATAAACTGAGATTGAGATGAATGAATCACAGACCTGGCATGGCGAAAACTACCATTTGCAGTGAGACACAGCAGTGGTCATAAGTCAAATGGTCGTAAGATGCATAGGTCGTAAGTCGACGACTATCTGTATACCGGTATATATTGTCACACATGTGTGTATGTGGATCATTACCCTTATGGCTCCTGTAAGGTATGTGGTACCACCCTAGGCGAAGAGGGGGAGCTGTCGCTAATCATGTCCTCTCCTATACCCTTTACAGTCATGGAGAAGACACTCACTGAGGGCACCTGCCAACAGTTCTTCTGGTCTTCTGCCTATAAGTCACAGGGTCGATGAAAGAAGGTGTCATTCTGTGAGTAGAGCACAGCACAGGACAGCGCTCCTGCGTGATTGGCCTTCCTGAAAGAACTAAGAAGTGATGCACACATTTGGATACTTTTTGTTTTTCTACAATTTATCACTGCCTCTGAAGCATCTAATGCTTGTATTCTTTTGGATTTTCAGTTGAAGTAAATGGGGACTACCAGGTTGGCAGGCCAACATTTACCAAAATGGACTTGAGTTTCCTCACTCAACCACACACACACACATATATATATATATATATATATATATATATATACAGTATATATATATATATATATATATATATATATATATATATATATATATATATATATATTGTGACAAATAGAGGCTCTGTCGACCCCTTGAACCCTCAGACCAGACGTCAGATACCAGATAAAAGTCCAAAATGAATATTTATTATAATAATAAAGTGCACAAAGCACCCTCCACTCCACAATACTCAATAATAAATCAATCACTACACTAATCAATTCCTCCACACTCCCAGATGCGTTGCCACCCTTCCACCCAGCTCAGCTCAACGTCTGGGATTTCCCACAATCCTTTTATAGTCCTTGACCCGGAAGTGGTTCTGTCCCTCAGTCCATGTGACTTTCTATCACTTCCGGGTCAGGTAAAAACTTCTCCTTTTCTTCAGCCCGGAAGTATATAATTTCTTCCGTTCCCGTGACTTGGAAATACTTCCGGGCTATACGGAAAGCATAAATCCCTGGGCCTCCCTGCAGCAACTCCTGGCGGCCCCCATGGTATCCAGCTGGGCTGTGCATTAAAACTCCAAGGTCCATGAGGCCCTGCTGGAATCAGGGGCACCTCCATGTTGCAGGGAGGGCTCTATCTGGCAGCCTGGGGGTATTGGCCGGACTGTATGGCCGGCAATCCCTCACAATATATATATATATATATATATATAGTGTAGGTTTTCAGGGGAAAGGTGTGATACAAGTTAAAGGAACAATAGGAGACAGAACCAGTATGATTCATACTGCATCATATGAATAATGTGTGCAAGTAGCTGTTAGATGTCTCTGCACCACATGAGTTTATGGAGTCCCATGGAATTACTCTACAGGTATTAGACTAAACTGTCATGGAGAATAAGCAGAAGGTCTTCGACCTTCTCCTAAACCATTTAGCAGCAGCAGAAGAATCCTGCTTGAAAACAGTGTGGGTCCTGCTGCATGTTTTGCATTGCAAGTCGTACTTATGCTACCAAGGGTACCTAGCTCTATGTTCATGTGCTGGGACTAAGGAAACCAGGAACAACTGAGGACTCCCAGAAAGAAATGTAGGAAAATGGCCTGAGTATTTCAGAGAATCTAAAGCACTATAGTTACAAGAATTAGCCTCAAAGTGGAGGTAAGATAACCTGATCTTCAGTTCCCTTTTGAACTCAGAGTCTGGAGGTAAGTTCATCACATGCTTGTCTGGCAGAAAGGCAGTATGGCCACAAGTGTTGAACAAGCCAGAGAAAGTAGGAAAAAGTTTCAAAATATTAGGATTTTATTTATTTTTTCTTGCTATACTAAATATCGAGAGTGGACATGTAGGCTTTAAACTGTATAGTTAGACCCACTGTAGAAGTTACATATGCCTTTTTAATTTGTTAGTTACCTTATGTTCTTCCAGTGATCATCTCTCCCTTCTATTGTTATGATTACCTCTATGTGCTACTCAACCCTAAAACAGACTGGTGCCAAATCATATTTTTTATCAAAAACAGTATTTTACTTAAACAAAAAACAGGTTAATCAAATGGAAAACACAAAGCAGCAGCAGTAGCCAGATAGATAGGAAGTAAACCCTTGCTGCTACAATGGGCTTAGGACTCTCTCTACAGTGTAGGGTGGCTTGCCCCTAGTTCTTCATTCTAAATTCAGTGCCACAAAAGCAAGAATCCCAAATAAATTATATACAATGGTGGATTCCCAGAATTAGTCAATGGCAGGGGTGTAGGGTATAGTTATCAACTATGCCACTAGGTATCGTATGCCTAAGGTCTGGTTAATCAGTCTGCCGAGAGGCAGTGTGCTGAGTTGACTGAGTGCATCTTTATGGCATTTACTCTACAATTGCACAGGTGACTTCTAAAATTTTGTTTCTTCAAGCCACCATGGCAGATTTTCAGGAGGCAACGATACCCGCATTTCTTGACATTGACAGACTTGCTCATGAAGAGTTTGTTCCTTCGGTGACATTACATTGAACTGCGCAGTTTTGCGCCATAACAACATGCCTGCAACACACTATGTTATCAATCAAAGAGATTTCGACCAAAAACAATGTGGCTATTGCTTCACACCCTGATATTCACCAGATCTTCCTCCTTGAGACTTGCTTTTGTTCCAGAAATTAAAACTGACAATGAAAGGAAGATTAATTACCGTGGAAGAAATCCAAGAAAAAAATACAGGAGGCTCTAGGCATAGTAACTAAAGATGAGTACAGGAAATGTTTCTAGGATTGGAGAAACTGTGAGACAAGTGTATTATATCTCAATGGGAGTACTTTGAAGGTGATTAAAGGGGATTTAATGTAAAATTTATAATAAAGTTTTTTTTAACAGTTTTTGTCTTTCCCGTAGTATTATTTGAAGGAGCTGAACATTCACCATGTACGTTTGTGTATGTAGTTTGGCTTGCCCCTGGATACTGTGTCCCTCATTATTTGTACTCTTCTGTCACTTCCTACCTACTCAGGTGGTCAACTATGTCATGCGGGAGTGTTCCCACTGGAGAAGAGGCTGATTTCCCAAGAAAATGGAGGTGAAATTTCTGAAAGGATAACACCCCTGAATTGTACCTGCTTCGTCATTTCATACTGTAACATTTTGGTCACAGTCTTGGACACTTGCCTGGACAGTTATGTCTGTTTACTGTTAGCACAGCAGAAAGCTGTCAAAGTCTGCCAGATGTTTACTTTGTGCAAAGACCATGGGCCCATGGGGATTCCTTTTTCTTTAGAAAATGCATCATGCTGTTTTTTTTTTTGTTCCAAATCTTTGTTGTTTTGAACTTCTTGGTATGTATGGTGTGTTTCTTATATGCTAATTGTATGCTTGTCGAATTCCCTCATTGATGGATGGCTTTATTCTCACTGATCTGTGCTAGAAAGTCTTCTGTGACATTCAGTGTAGAAAAATAAGTTGTTATTCTCCTGTTCCTCTTAATAGTAACAATACCAATTTGAGCCTAGAAGTACATTTAGGGGGTCATATCAATAAAGACTAAACTTAGTGTTTATTGCATACAAATTCCAAATTGAGACTCTGTGTGTCCTGTCCTCCATCTGTATGTTGTTTCCTCTTGGTTTCACCAAGATTACCAATACTGTATTCTGATACTCAAACTGTTCTATTGCAAGCCTGTGCTCTGCTCTTGAGACCTTACATGACAGGAACATCAAAGTCCATACTGAAGAACTGTTGAAGAACAAACATGTTATCCTATACTGTACTGTTCATTTACTCTTTTTGTGCCATGCATGTTATGGAAGTTAATATATGTATTATAGATTTGGTTTATTTACTGTTGGCAAGAGCAAACAAGAATTCAATTGTGTTTATGTGATATGGCTATAAAGCAACTGAAGTAACTTACTTAAAAAAATGGAAATAAATTGACTATGCTCAATAACAAAATGATTTAAAAAATTCAATCATCATATTATTGTTGGCATATTTATGTTTCTGCTTCTTTCCCATTACTGTACACCCAAATTTAATAAACCAGACTATGTCTCACCTTGTTGCTTACAGTATTCATCATTTCTGCTTGTAATTTGTTTCTTTATTTCATTTGTCTTTTATATTTAGTGCAGCAATAATGGTGGAATATTGTGTAGAGTAACCTGGTGATAGAAGACAGGGAGAAGTTGTAGGCTGCAAGTAGTTAATCTAGATTTATTTATTGATCTTTTTTGCTATTGGTTCATTCCTGCCTGGGGGTGATTTGTGCAATGAAAAATTGATAATGGAAATTTTGCCTGAGTAGACCATGGCAACGTCTTATCAATCATCACCCCTGGTGTTGAAAATGAATCTGAGTTTATATCTACCAGGTAGATATAATCTGAATTAACACTATATAGTTCTAGATCCAAATATTTTGATTGATGGTGCACCATGTCAGAAAACCAAGACAATTATGGATATTTATGAAGCTCCACTGTTTTAAGTGAAGTTGAAAATAAAAGATTGAGCCCATGTGCTGCGGAGACTTAAATCTGACTTTTGTTTGTGTGGGTCCCTCCAACTCTTTTAGATACTCAGTCTTCCTGATGGAGGATATGATGCACTAATGAACAGCAACTACTATCTCTGAAATCATCTTAGCTGACTTCTGCTTTCAGTTCAAAAGATACAAGTTTCAGGTGATGTGTGAAATAAGGATCAATAGCTTGTCTGATCTAAACCTTACTAATGAATTATTATTCGATTTATGTGGTATAAATGTACTATATATAGCACACTTATACCACATAACAAAGGCTATTTTAGTTGTTCTTGAAACCATCTCCCTGGCAGAAGAGATTAATGAAGACTTTATAGTGGAATAATCTCATCTGACTGCATGTGCTCTGAACTTATCATAACTTGAAAACCAAAGTGCCATTAACAGCTCAAGATGCCTGCCTACTTAAGATTCCAAGGATTAATGACATAACAGTGGAAGGTTGAGCTTTCAGTTTCTGGGATCTTTCAGTCTCAGCTTTTAAATCCAGGCTGAAGACTCACTACTTTAGTCAAGCATACCCTGACTAGAGCTGCTGATTAGATGTGCAGACTGTATTTCTATTTGTTAGTAATTTCTACAGAAATATAAGTAATTCATTATTTATAAATCATTACTAACACTCCTCCATTTTGTTTCTCTTCTCGGTATCTGGATCTAGCACTTGGTGCCACTGCTTTACTTCCAGGCTGCTTTCCTGCCTGTGGAAAAGTTATCTCTGACTGGAATTGTCAGATGGAAAGATTCTGTCATCAGACTGGACGGCCAACACTGACTCTACTGTAGAATGCCTAGAATGGGGTAGCGGCCAGTTGGCTGAGGTAGTGCTGGGCGGTATACCGGTTCATACCGAAAACCGTTTTTTTTTTTTTTTATGATATGGATTTTTCTTATACCGCAACACCGGTTTAAATTGCCTAAACGACGTTCGGAACGTGGCGCAGCGGGAAACTGTTCAAGTGGGGACCTTTTTCACTGCTACACCACTAAACACAGATTTGTTGCACTAGGGCTCTTTTTCACTGCTACACCACCAAATAGTGGGCGGTAGCATAGGTATGCCGCGCAGTGAAAACGGACAGAGAGCCGAAAAAAAGCAGTCACGTCTGTCGCCTGGAGATGCTTTAGTTTTAAAAGGTCAGATGTGTAAATACTGTTTCTATACTACTGGATAATACTGCAAGCCAAGTTGTACTTGTTTTATTTGTTTTCAATTCAGTGTAATGTACCTGGGTACTGTGTAATAGTGTGACGACATTTTGACTTTATTCTCGACATTTCCACTTTAATCTTGACGCTTATGACAAGAATATATTCTTTTGACTTTATTCTCGTAATTTGTCATTAAAGTAGAACATCGTAAACTAAACTTCATCATAAAACGAATATTTAATTTACTAGATTTTCTCAAACCCCGTCATAAGTTATATAGCACATTAAATGCTTTGTGTTAAGTGATTCGTTCAGAGATGGGCGCAACTCTGAATGGATGGCATAATTAAACATGTATAACGAAGATATTTTTAAAGTTCTGAACACTCCGTGGGCTAAGTTTAAAACTAGTTTTAATTTCACAAAGACGTTTATCATGTGGTGATTGGGTTATGTGATTATGTGGTGAAAGAAATAGGAAGGATAGGAACTGGGGTTTTGGTAGCCTACGTCAGATAGAGACAGCATGCATGCAATAAAGATAGCCTGCTCAGAAGAACATGCATTGAATTCTGTGTTCGTGTCTCCGACCAGCAGATCACAAACCCAACATTTACACAATATTTAAGTTAAACCTGTGTGATAGCTATTCATACATCCAGTTTTTTGGAGCCTCGTCACACCTGCCATAAAGTTCTCTACACTGAAAATACACCTGAGGACCCCTTACTGCGAGGGAGCAGCACTACCGCCTCACTACCGTGCATGTGTAATACCTGCTTTAATGCATTTCATCATGAAAATGATATCAAGTATTTATCTTAGCATTCTAAATTTTCAGAAAGCAGGAATATCATGAAGTGAATGGATTCTGTATGGTGATCGCTGTCTCCTCTTAGTGTGGAGGAAGTCAGTTTAAGAAGCGTAGTGATTAACCACTGGGTTGGGGAACGTAACACAAAGCATTTAATGTGCTGCATTAATTTATGACGGGGTAAATTAAGTAATTGATTAAACATTGATTTTAGGAAGAAGTTTAGTTTATGACATTCTACTTTAATTATGAAGTAAACTATGAGAATAAAGTGGAAATGTCGACTTTAATCTCGACATAAACGGCAAGAATAAAGTGGAAATGTTGACTTTGTTCTCGACATATAGTTTGTTTTTTTCTTCCCAGTATAGCTTAGCTTGAAGCAAGGTCCATATTAATGCAGTTTGCCTAAATGATGGTTCAGCTGGTAAAGATGTCATCACCAAGTTGCACTTGTTGTATTTTATTTTAAATTGGTGAATACTGTGTAATGCACCTGGGCTTGAAGTCTTGAAGTAATAGTGCAACTATATCCTTGTCTTGGGGCATCCAGTAAATTTAGTCTTGATACAAACCTTAAATTAATTGATAACCAAAAAATAAGGTGTATAATTAGACCAAGGGATAAAACCAGACCCTCCACCAGGGGCATCTGTAATAGAAATTTACTAAAAATTAAAACAAAAAGTATATCACCAATTCAGAAAGAAGCATACAGTTTTAAATGCTGCTTATTGAACATTCGCTCTCTTGGCACTAAAGCTGTTTTGGTAAATGATATTATATTAAGTACAAAATCTGATTTGTGTCTTCTCACCGAAACCTGGCTTAGTAAATGTGACACTGTCCCCCTAGCTGAGGCGTCACCAGATGGCTACTCGTTCCTTCATAAGTCTAGAGATTCAGGTCGAGGAGGAGGCCTTGGAATAATTCATTGTAACAAAATACAAATCACTTCTAAAAATTTAGGCAACTTTACATCCTTTGAGGCATTCATTTTAAATATTAAAACAGATTCCAACACAATTATAGTGCTAGTCTATAGACCACCAGGGCCGTATACATTGTTCATGTCTGAATTTAGCAACCTTCTATCTGATTTGGCTATAAATTATGATCATGTAGTACTGATGGGAGATTTTAATGTACACATTGATGTGGAAACTGACACTTTTAGCAAATGTTTTACTTATTTGTTAAATTCAGTAGGATTTTGTCAGAATGTCAGAGGTCCAACTCATAATCATAACCACACATTAGATTTAATTATAACTTACAAAGTTGAAATTCAAAATTTAATTATTACTCCACTAAATGAAGTTATTTCCGATCATTACTTAATTACATTTGATTTAGTCCTGCCCCTGCCAGCAAACTCCCAGATTAAAACAAAGACAGTGCGACATCTAGATTGTAATTCTGCTTCAAAATTTATAGATACTTTGAGTAAGTCGAGTGTAATTGTGGAAAACCATTTAGATCAGTTAACATCAAATGTAAACACGGAAAACAATTTAGATCAGCTAACATCACATTATAATGTGACCTTGAGAGATGCTCTGGACACAGTGGCTCCCCTTAAAACAAAAGTGATCAAAGCACATAGAAACTCTCCCTGGTTTAATGAAAACACTCGAGCTCTTAAATTAGAGTGTCGAAAACTGTAGCGCAGATGGAGAACAACAAAGCTACATGTCTTTCAAATTGCATGGACAGAGAGTGTTAATAAATATAAAAAAGCCCTCTTTAAAGCTTGGTCAGAATATTATTCTACATTAATAGATAGCAATAATAAAAATCCTCGGGTACTGTTTAGAACAGTGGCTAAATTAACAAATGGAAATTCAGATCAACAGTGCAAAATACCAACAGACATTAGCAGTACAGACTTTATTAACTTCTTCAATGAGAAAATTAAAAATATAAGATCCCAGATCTCTGCATCACAGTACAAACGAAATACTAGCTTAGCAGACCCTGTCTCACATTGCACTCAGCACTTTAGTAATTTTAGTAATTTTAATCCTGTAACTGAGCAGGAAGTCTTAAGTTTAATTTCTAAAATGAAGCCCACTAGTTGTTCCCTAGATCCAGTGCCAACAAAACTAGTAAAAAGTGCAATGGATGCTCTTGCAGCGCCTATCCTAAACATTATCAATAGTTCATTATTTCATGTCACAGTACCTGATACACTAAAAGTGTCAGTCATTAAACCATTACTTAAAAAGTCAGACCTTGACCCACATATACTAAATAATTATAGGCCTATTTCAAATTTACCGTTTCTCTGTAAAATACTAGAAAAAGTAGTCGCCAGTCAGCTTCAGACACATCTTACGCATTACAATTTATTTGAGAAATTCCAGTCTGGTTTTCGCACTGGTCATAGTACAGAAACGGCTCTAACACGGGTTGTAAATGACATTCTGATATCCTCTGATGAAGGAAACTCCACTGTAATTATGTTGTTGGACTTAAGTGCAGCATTTGACACCATCGACCATTCTATTTTACTGCACAGGCTAGAAAATGATGTTGGGCTTACAGGCACCATGCTTGCTTGGTTTAGTTCTTACTTATCAAATCGATTCCAATATGTACAGAAATGTGCTGACAGTACTCCATCATTATACACAGAAGTTCAATATGGTGTCCCGCAGGGCTCAGTACTGGGACCTTTACTGTTTTCACTGTACATGCTTCCACTGGGATCTCTCATTAGGAAACATAATGTTAATTTTCACTCGTATGCAGATGACACCCAGTTATACCTTTCATTTAAATCAAATGAAGTTTCTCCAATGTTGTCTTTAATTAGTTGTGTTAGTGAATTAAAGGAGTGGATGAATAAGAACTACTTGTCTTTAAATACAGATAAAACAGAGATGTTAATTGTTGGAGGGAATGATGCTGATCACAACAATATTTTGTCATCCTTTAACTCAGTGGGAATCCCAGTCAATTTTACTGAATCAGCCCGCAATCTAGGAGTTATCTTTGACTCTAGCATGTCATTTAAAGCGCATATTACAAAGTTGTCCAAAACATGTTTCTTCCATCTTTAAAATGTTAGGAAATTAAGGCGCTTTTTAAATAAACAGGATTCTGAGAAACTAATTCATGCATTTATCTCTAGTAGGATTGACTACTGCAATGCGGTGTTCACTGGATGTTCAAACTGTTCTTTATACAGCCTCCAGTTAATCCAAAATGCGGCTGCGAGAATTATTACAAGAACAAGAAAATACGAACACATAACTCCAGTTCTTAAATCCTTACACTGGCTCCCGGTTAAGTTTAGGGCAGATTTCAAAATCCTTCTTTTAACATATAAAGCATTAAATGGTCGAGGTCCGGCTTACTTGTCTGAACTTATCATGACTTACAAACCTGAGCGCACATTAAGATCTCAAGATGCCGGTCTGCTTATTATTCCAAGGATTAATAAAATAACAGTGGGGGGTCGAGCTTTTAGTTACAGGGCCCCTAAACTGTGGAATGGTCTGCCTGCTACTATAAGAGATGCCCCTTCGGTCTCAGCTTTTAAATCCCGGCTGAAGACTCACTACTTCAGTTTAGCATATCCTGACTAGAGCTGCTGATTAACTGTACAGACTGCATCTCTGTTGTTAGTCATTAGCACTTAAACATAAGTAACTTGACAGTTATAATTGTATACTAACCCTCACTTATTCTGTTTTTCTTCTCGGTACTCAAATGTGGCACTTGGTGCCATGGCCCACCTGCCAAGTTGTTTTGCCTGCCTAAGGAAAAGTCATCCCAGATGGAGGATCGCAGGAATCATGGGAAAGAGGGGTCCTTTCATCGGATTGGCTGGCCCAGCACTATTTTAGCCGTGGAATGGCCAAATGGGGGAGGCAGCTTGAAGGATGAGGTCTCCAGGACTCTACACAAATCCAAATCTTATCATGGGATATATCATCTACTGTTAAATTCTGCTCTGTACTTCTAAAATTTATATATTTTTTTCTTACTATATTGAGGAATTGTTCTGTTCTGTTTACTGCATTGTATTGTATTGACCCCCTTCTTTTGACACCCACTGCACGCCCAACCTACCTGGAAAGGGGTCTCTGTTTGAACTGCCTTTCCCAAGGTTTCTTCCATTTTTTCCCTACAAGGTTTTTTTTGGGAGTTTTTCCTTGTCTTCTTAGAGAGTCAAGGCTGGGGGACTGTCAAGAGGCAGGGCCTGTTAAAGCCCATTGCGGCACTTCCTGTGTGATTTTGGGCTATACAAAAATAAACTGTATTGTATTGTATTGTAAACTATCAGTAATAATACTATTATTTATTTTATTGTTATTATTTATTAGTTTAAATATTATGCAGTTTAATGATGATAAAGTTGTTTAAAAAGTCACTTTAACATGTCAGTGGACAGAGATAGTTAACATTAACAGAAAGTGTAGTTGGTTTACAAAAAATATTTGCTATTTATCCCTTTTCTAAGACATATTCGGTGCAATACAATTTTTGACAAGCACTTCTGGATATTTTACTAAGTCTAAATGCCTCTTTGTATGGTTGAAAATATGTTGTCAAAATTATAGTTTGTTTTTGCAAAATTTGTTCAATAAAAAGGTTCTATATTTTGACTGCATCTGTCATGCAATGTGATACCTTCTCCATTAGTGCCACCCCCTTGAAAACTATCACTTTATGGGGCAATGCAAAACTGTATTAATACTTGTGTGCACATTAACATTTTTTTTTTGTACAATGTACAGTACTCTTGACAGTGGAATAGGTTATTCTTAGCCAGTAATTGCAGTGGAAAATGTGGTTAACATTCACTCATGCATGGGGAAAAAAATACCGTCGAATACCGTGAAACCGGGATAATTTAGAAAAATACCGTGATATAGAATTTTGGTCATACCGCCCACCCCTAGGCTGAGGTCTCCAGAATTGTGTCCAACTTTGTCTTTGTCTTTCTCTGTTATACTTGACCATGGACCTCCAGAGGTTTATTGTCTCTAGGGAGGCTACTAACTGGAGTTTTTGTTTTCTTCTCCTCTATTGTCAGCTGGCCATACTTCAACAATTAATTAATTTAAAGATTTTGTTGGTTTCTATTTACTTTAATCAGTTTCTACTTTGTTTCTGGTGTGTTTTAACAAATCTATGTCTTTATGTGTACTAATTTTGTATTTAGGATTTGTAAAATTTATACTACTTTACTTGGAAATGTGTTATGGCACTGTACACCTCTATACACTTGGATAAAGAGAAGAGGTAACTGGTCAAATGATCATCACTTAGTGATGTTCAATTCAATTTCAGCTTCAGGAATGAAACTGCTTGAGAGGTACAGTGGCCAGGAAATACAGTAATCCCTCCTCCATCGCGGGGGTTGCGTTCCAGAGCCACCCGCGAAATAAGAAAATCCGCGAAGTAGAAACCATATGTTTATATGGTTATTTTTATATTGTCATGCTTGGGTCACAGATTTGCGCAGAAACACAGGAGGTTGTAGAGAGACAGGAACGTTATTCAAACACTGCAAACAAACATTTGTCTCTTTTTCAAAAGTTTAAACTGAGCTCCATGACAAGACAGAGATAACAGTTCCGTCTCACAATTAAAAGAATGCAAACATATCTTCCTCTTCAAAGGAGTGCGCATCAGGAGCACAGCATGTCAGAGAGATAGAGAAAAGCAAACAAATCAATAGGGCTGTTTGGCTTTTAAGTATGTGAAGCACCGCGGCACAAAGCAGTTACAATGAAGGCAGCAGCTCACACCCCCTCCATCAGGAGCAGAGAAAGAGAGAGAGAGAGAGAGAGATAGAGAGAGACAGAGAAAAACAAACAATCACAAATCAATACGTGCCCTTCGAGCTTTTAAGTATGCGAAGCACCGTGCAGCATGTCGCTTCAGGAAGCAGCTGCACAGAAGGTAGCAACGTGAAGATAATCTTTCAGCATTTTTAGACGAGCGTCCGTATCGTCTAGGTGTGCGAACAGCCCCCCTGCTCAATCCCCCTATGTCAGGATCAGAGAAAGTCAGCGCAAGAGAGAAAGAGAGAAAAGTAAGTTGGGTAGCTTCTCAGCCATCTGCCAATAGCGTCCCTTGTATGAAATCAACTAGGCAAACCAACTGAGGAAGCATGTACCAGAAATTAAAAGACCCATTGTTCGCAGAAATCCGCAAACCAGCAAAAAATCCGCGATATATATTTAAATATGCTTACATATAAAATCCGCGATGGAGTGAAGCCGCGAAAGGCGAAGCGCGATATAGCGAGGGATCACTGTAGTCATTTTTAGTTATGGGGGCAAATCTAAGACCCTTTAGTGGACCTCATTAGTAATATAACCAAACTAGTTAAAGAAGGAGGATTTTGAAGAGATGTTAAGTAAGCGGGTTTCTAGATTAAACTGAGAAGTATTGGCAGGACAAGGCATCAGCTACTAGGAAGGCTAGAGAGGTATGTGGTATGATATATTCCTCAGGCATTTGGGGAATTTATTGAGACCATACAGAACAGATATCAAGCAGTCTAATGAAAGGTCTATCAAGCCATTTGACATGTCTGCCAAGGGGACATCCACAAGCACATGGGACTTCTTAAAATGGTCACCTTGAGCAAAGGAAATAGATTAATCTTGAATGAGATGCCTGCACAATAATGGCAGAAGGACCCAGTGTTGAAGGTAGTCATCACTGTTCATTACAGTTGGTTGCTGAGCACAACCTCAGGCCAAGGTTTTGATCCAAGTATAGCTTGTGGTGTTCCTTCTATACAGATATAGCTCTGAAAATTCTTGGACAACCAAAGCCCTCTCCAACTGGAGAAGGCCATGATTCTCAAAGCCCTGTAACTCTGGTTCAATTGTCTTCTTTCCCAGTGTGAGTAATTGTTTGGGCTTTGTAGTGGTGTAATTGGACGTGAAGTGGAAATTGGTGTAAAGTGGAGTAATTGTTTTGGCTTTGTAGTGGTGCCAGGATAGATTCTGCCCTCCATGAGCCTTTAGTAGGTAAAGCAAGTCCAGAAAATAATTATGGGTTAGGCACAGTTTAACTTGTTAAAGTAGAAGAATAACAATTTAAGAAGCCCCCAGTGGTGGATCAAAGTATGAATCTATACACACAGCTGAGACTGCCCGCACTTTAATTATATTAATGCCTATCTCTAAAAGTTCACTTTTATCAAACCTGATCTGTACATCATGTTGTCATCATGCTCTATAAAAATAATGGTGCAATAAAAACAAACATCTTTTGATATTCACTTCATTTTCTAAAGGCAAGACTGTAATGAATCTTTGCTCTACTACTTTTGACACCCCGATATCACTTGATATTCATCAGGTACATGCGTAAGCTTTTTCTCTTCTCCAGCTCTACAGTTTATTGCTTTTGATAAGCCCTCTCCAAGGTTACAATGGTGAGCTGAAGGCCTGATCTGGGCTCAATGTTCAAAATATTCTGCCCATTTCCTCACAAAAACAAAACTGCACTGCCAAATGCGGTGTGGTTGTTCTCACTTGGTGGAATGCAAGCAAAGTGGTCAAAGCAGATCAGTCTTTACCAAAGAAAGAGGATTTTATAAATTAGAAAAATGACCCACAAAGCCAGTGTTTCAAAAATAACCTTTGTGATCTCTATTAATCATTCCAAAGGTTTCAGATGTTATCTTTTATATGCCATACACACAGATTATGATAATTTACATCTGCTTGCCCTGGTGAGCATTTCCAGGCGCTGCTAGAGGAGGTCAAAGTCTACCCTAAGTTTTCCTGATACAGCTCCCCTGAGATAACCCCAGTGGCCATCTTCTTTAGATTTCAAAACCACTTGAGGTGTTTCTTCTTGATTTAAAGAAGCAGTGGCTTTCCTTTGAGGCATTCCCAGATTAGCAAACTCCTTACTCTGTAACAAACCAGCAGTTTAGTGATGGCACCCAATTTCGACTGCTTTTGCCTGTTATCTCATTTTGTTTTGGTACGAGTGAACAATAAGTGCATTGTTTGAGAGTTAGACATTACTGTCTGATCTAAAGACTGCAAATCCACTGCTGCATTAATCCATTTGTCAAACTTACAACTCTTGGACGTTCATCCAAGAATGAAGTAGCCAAAGCACTTAACAACCTCTACTTAGAGCAACTGCTCCAAATGACTTTCAAAAACTTTTTCAGAAGATGACTAATTCTTAACATGACCACTTGACATTCAGCAGCAAAATGCTCCTGTGCATACTGAAGGTTACAGTCTGTGCAGGCTGAGAGAAGAAGATCATTCACAAGCTATAGAGAAGCAGCTATTCAGTCAGGAGGCATTCAGTTTGGAACAGACTGCACCATAGAACGAGGCTCCTTGCAAACCTGAGAGAGAACCATTTGTTTACCTAGCCTGACGGTTTTTATACTTTGCTTTTTTCATTTGTACGTGGATGCATAGAGGCCCTTTTTGTTGATTTCTGTTGGACTGAATTAAAAAAGGATGACTGGGTTGGTGCCCCAACATTTATCTGTGGGACTTGCATTACCTCACTTGACCACAACCTAGACGTCCTGCTTCTTGGGGTACTAAGATGAAACAACACTACAGTATAATAAAACATATGTTATGCAGATGGTCTACTATGGACTGTAACCAAGACTGCCTGCTTACCATGTGATTCTAAGTGTTTTCCTGTGCTACTGCCCTTTCCTGTGAACAGTAATATTGTTTTGTTTAGATATATTCTGCTGTAAAGGTTTTGAATAAAATAACATTCATTAAAAATATCCAGTTCATAGTTGCAGCAGACTGGAGCCTACCTTAGCAGTATGGGACACATGGATGGAACTTTTTACCACAGGATCCACTTATGCAAACATCTATGGGCCCAATTTAGAATCATTAATTTGTTTAAATTTCACAACATTGGGATGAAAACTAGAGTACCTAGAGGAGAACCAACAAGGACAGAATATGCAAACTCCATCCAGATAGCAACTAGGCATGAGATTTGAACTCGGGACTCTGAGAGGCAGCTGTCTCACCATACCACACATAAAAAATGTCACAGTATCGAAGAGAAAACATGCCATCTCCACGCAACAGGAAGAAATGGCAGCCAGAATGATTAAATGTTACCCATAGCACCACTGTACTGCCCACACTGTGGAGTCCCTGCAATACATTTACACATACCGCATCATTTGTGAATATTCACGGATTCATTTAATATTCTGTAATTCATGTGTTAGAATATTGAGATATGTGAGTTAAATAAACTGATCAGGGTGTGTATATCCAGACAGCACCCCAGGGAGCTTACTCTGAGTGAAATGCAAACCAACCCTATTATGGCTTCTGGCACAGAGTGTGATAGAGCAGCATGCTCTTTATGGTATAAGACCAAGCTAAGAAACTCTGCTTTATACATTGTTGAAACCAGTGGTGGGGATCATCTGAAATTTACAATGATGTGCTCATTCCCTGAGAATCATTAGAACATAAGAACATGAGAAATTTGACAAATGAGAGAAGGCCATTCAGCCCATCAAACTTGTTTGTTTAGCTAATAGCTAAGCTGTCCCAATGTCTCATCCAGATATTTTTAAAGGTTGTTAAGGTTTTGGCTTCAACTACACATCTCAATAGTTTGTGCCAGATTCCCACAACTCTTTGCATAACGAAGTACTTCCTGGCTTCAGACCTAAATGAACTTCCCCTTAATTTCCACTCGTGTCCTCAAGAACGTGAGTCACTGTTTAATTGAAATAGTTTGGTTGGATCTATTTTATCAATAATACCTTTGAGAATACTGAAAGCCTGAATTTGGTCCCCACATAGTCTCCTCTGGTCAAGACTAAACAGGTTTAATTCTCTGAGTGTGTCAGGGTAGGACATGTCTTTAAGTTCTGGGGTCTTGTTTATAAAGCATACATACAGTGTAGGATTTACGTATAAGCTACACAAGCTATAGCTTAGGGCCCCCGCCTTCTTGGGGGCCCCCAAAACAAATTGTCCGAGTGAGCAATTGTCATATATACTTAAATATACTACAGCATTATTTGTCCCAATCAGGCCCGGCCTTAGGCATAGGCGAAGTAGGCGACCGCCTAGGGCCCCGGCGTCTGGGGGGCCCCGGATCGACTCCTTGGTCTAATTTTCACGCATTTCACAGAGCTTCCAGGGGGCCCCTGGACCCCCCTTTCGCCTAGGGCCCCATAATACCTAAAACCGGGCCTGCATACATACACACAAAAAGAGGACTGAAATATGCGTACACAACTTCCTATGCAAAAGAAAACTTGATGGGGAAACATGCATATATTTATCGCAACTCTGATCCATGGCTACATGACATATTCAGAGAAAATGGGAAATGACAACACCCTCGATCAAGCAGGGAAGTGCAACAGAACCAGCTAAATGACGACTCATGTGTATAAAAATTCATATTACTGTGGTGTTATTTTAATGTGCTTTGATGTAAAAAGAATAATTATGATTTAAAGATTGCATTTTGGTTCCTTTTTAAGCTGGCCAATGCTACGTATTTGCTATGATAGAACATTTCTGGTATTTCATCAGTTTATATTGGCGAGTTGTCATTTCTCAGGGAACTGGCCCGACCTGTCAGGAATATCAGAATTTTGAAGATCTGGATAACATTCTCATGCAGTCTCCTGTGCCCAAGACTAAACAGGTTTAGTTCTCTGAGTGTGCCAGAGTAGGACATGTCCTTAAGTCCTGGGTTGCACTTGGTTGCTGTCCTCTGCACAGCTTTAACTGCATATAATACTCCAGATATGTCTCAGTAGTGCATTATATAATCTGAGCATAGAATCCATCAATAAATATTCAACATTTTTATGATACCTAACATTTTATTTGCCTTTTTAATTGCTTCTGCACTCTGCTTAGATGATGAAAACATTTTGTCAACATAAACCCCAGAATCCTTTACCAAAGGTTGCTTCCTGCAGGACCCTATCCACCATCTTGTACTTATAATTGACATTCCCTTTTCCCACATGTAGCACTTTGCAGTTTTCTACATTAAACTGCATTTTCCAAGTGTTCACCCAGTTCTGAAGCTTGCCCAAGTCTTCTTGATTTTTTATGCTTCTTCAGTGTCTGCCATTCCTCCAATTTCACTAATTAACTAAGTACAGTGGAATCAATATCATTAATATGAATATGAAACGGCCTCAGGACAGACTCTTAAGGGACATCACTGATGTCCTCACTCCATGTGGAGCGTTTTTTTCTTATCTGTAATTTTTGTCTCCTGCTGGTTAATCAACTTGATGTTTATTTTGTATCATCATTAAATCCCTTGTTTCTTCAATGTTTAGTTGTCACATTTTCCATTTTAGGGTGATGATTATCTCCAAGCTGTTTCAAGCTGATGATTCCTTTGTTCTGTGTACAAGCACAATGTGTGTCATGCATAAGGCAAGAACATATGAAAGCCTCCTATGGGTGCTGGGATTTTAGCTAAACAGATCTGTCCTGCTGCACAGACATCATTAACCACTGTGCAACCCAGAATTGTGATGGCATATGGAAAAAGTTTACTTGACGGAAAAACTTTTGTCTTATGTGAACTTCTAAGCCCAACTTCAAAATGCACTGCATAAACAAATGGTGTTGTTGAAAGGGAAGGCCACACATAACCCCTGAAGTGGTTTCAGTGCTTGGCTGGAAGTAACACAAGGAAGAGGCTTAGAGACCAACCCCACAGTCAGATGAAAATTCATTAGATTAGTATAGTGGGTGGTCTGCTTGGAGAGAGGAAGGAGTTTTGGGAGAGACACCTGAGGTGGAAAAAAGAGTAAGAGGTAGTGAGGGGATCAGTACCTGCATGGGAAGTCCCAATGGTTTGTCTTTTGTACTTTTTCTCTCCCTGCATTACTTATTTTCCTTTCCTGGTGTTATTCTGTGTGCAGAAGTGACACAAGAGTGTTCCATCTTCCACACAGTGAGGTATTTTGTATAGCACGGTTTGAAACGCTTCTCTTAACAAACACCAACAAATAGAATAAAGAGTGATATGGAAGATGATAATGTCCCACCAGGAAATGAATGGTCAGTGATGAAATATGTGTTGTAGATTTTTAGAATCAATGAAGTAGATGTGAAGAGGTCAGTTAGAACTGAAATACCAGGACTGATGAATGGTTTAGCAGCGAGCATTGTTGCCCCGTAATGCTTAGATGTTGATTCAGTTTCTGGCTGATGCCTTTAATTTGTGGATTTTTCAAATCCTCTTTATATTTACATTGATTTCAAGTAATCAAGTCATACTATACTCTCCAATTGACCAGCAGTAATGAACAGCTTGTAAAAATGTCTTACATAATTTTCTCAATAATAGCAGGGTTCCTGTCTTGTACCTGGTTATGCCAAGATAGATCTTATATCTCAGGGAACAAGTGAACAAGTGTGTTTTGAAGATATGAGCGCTACCAAGCAAAAATAAATTTTGACATGAGTAATAAGTCTACATTTATACCACAAAAATGTAATGTTACACACATTGGTCACTGTTCTATGTCCCGAGAGAGCATTGTCATAATCATCATTACCATTTTCTGGGTCCACTCAAGCTAGTATTTTGCCCCCAAACCATTTTCCTCCTCTCTCCACTGTTCTGTGCATTCTTTAGGGGGATTTCCACAAATTTCATGTTATCCGATCCCACATCCAAACATATCTTCTTTAACTTCCCTCTGGGTTCCATCCCTTCCAACTCCATCAAGATGCACCTCTTCACCCAATCCTACTCTATCTTTTGTTCCATATGCCCAAGTCCTGATAGAGCAATGAGTAAAAATGGAGCAGATAACCAGTGTGCCATGTCAGAGAAATGTGCAAAATGAATCTGGTGAGACTGAAAGTTGCAAAGGTTTCCACAGTAACAGAATCACCAGGGCTTTTATATGATGAAGTCAGCATGTAACATTGTGCCAAGGGAGTACGATCCCTGAGGGTGAAGAGGCACACTGTTTTGTGTTTCTGTAGTATTGAGAAGTCAAGCAAAATGACACCTTTTATTGGCTAACTAAAAAGTTTACAATATGTAAGCTTTTGAAGCAACTCAGGCCCCTTCTTCAGGCAAAATCTAATTTCATCTCGCCTGAAGAAGGGGCCTAAGTTGCCTTGAAAGCTTGCATATTGTAATCTTTTTAGCTAGTCAATAAAAGGTTTCATTTTGCTTGACTTCTCCCCACATTCATAATGGCTAACATGGTACAACACCCTGTTTCTGTAGTACAAAACATGAAAGCTGGGAATGGACTGGAACACTTGTACTGCACCGGAAAAACCAGTTACATTTCAGGATCTACTTGAGTACAATGACATAATAGCATAAATACTGTGCTGATGTCAGTGCTTCCTTATTGTTTGGTCAAATGCAACAAGTACAAGAGCATGCATGTCTCTCTTTGATCTGAAAATGTTTGAAAATAATGAAACATTGCACAGCAGAAATGAAAAGGTGAAAGAAGCGGAGGCAACTCACTGAAAGTGGTAACCATCAGTGTAGGCCACAAACATGTGCACAGAAGATAAGAGGGGGGGACCAAAGGGAAGAAGGAAATGTGCTGAACGCCCCAGCAGTGAAGTGAAGACCAATTACAGTGGGGCACTTTAATAGCTTAGACAACAGAGCATGTGAAGATAAGACTAAGGCCAGATGATACTTAAACCATAGAAGAGCACTTTAAAATAAGTCTATAAAGAGGTCAAAAACAACATCATTTAGGCAGATTTACAGATGTAAACACTGAGGAAAGTTGAAAGATGCTGATAAGAAGGCTAATAGGTGGTCCCTTCAAATAATTGGTAAGGAGGGATGCCTTGTGAAGACCATTCTAGACCAACTGGTAATGCAGCACACACAGAGTGCCATATAAAAATGTACAAACTCCGCTCAGACAGTTCTTGGGTCAGGAATTGAATGCAGGTTCTTAAAGGCGTGAGTCAGCAGGACTAGGGAACTGCATAAATTTTCATCATTCATTTTCCAACGGGGAACAAACCTTGGGCTGCACTTGTCTGCTCCTGTCTTAGGGATGTAAGGGAAGAAAACTGCTTCAAAAGAGGAAAAACCCATACAAACGTGGTGAGGACAGGACACAAATACCTGTGACTCCACAAGAAAGTTTTTACTTTTTCATGCTGTTTGCACTTGATCTTCTTTAAACTGAAAATCAAGCTAATATTTGACTTTTCTACAATGCAAGTCCTTCCAGTCCTTTCTCACTTTTAAATGTATCAGTGCATTGCTGGGGGTTCTCAATGGCTGAATGAGTTACCACAACATGAACATTAGAGCAGAACCATTAGACATACATGTCAAACTGACCATCATAATTGACCATCAGTATGGTGAAAAGTTGGTGAATACCACACCTAAACTTGCTGGATGAGAATGAAATAGAAACTGCAATACATCACCAAGAAAATGAAAAAAGACAACCTTTTTGTCTCACATAAAAAGAAAACTAATAACATTTTCATCCCTGTTTAATCCAATTCTGGATTGCCAGGACTGAAGCCTACCATGAGAGTACAGCGTGCAAAACAGGAACCAACCTTGGATGGAGCACCTTTCTATTTCAGGTCCCAATCACTCACAACCCTTGCAGAGACAATCTACAAAAGCAAACAAAACTAACACACGTGTCTTTAGGAGGTGGGAGAAAGCCAAATGGTGAGTGCAAAGAGACACCAAAATCTGTGGGGGCATGGGCATCAAAACACCTAAACATCAGGAATTGCAAGCATCTCTGGGACTATCTCTGCTCATGTGTTCTCCAGTAGGATCGAAAAAATCAATCAAAATTAAAATGAAAAAAGAACCATTAATTTCCTATGTAAGGACTCACTTGCTTGGCACCCACTTCCTGTAAAACTTGTAATGGCATCAATTAAAAAAAACAAAATGGAGAGGCACCAGCTCTGTGTGATTTTCCCACGTGTTATGACATTGGGAATCTGGGTGCCCTCTGACACTTAATAACTCATTCGTATTGAGAGCTGATCAGAAGAAGTCATACACAGAGTGATGCGTGGAGTGAATTTGAAACAATTTTGTTGCGTGATCAATGGGTAAGACTTGATTTGATATTGTGAAGGTATAATGTGGTATTCTACTGTACTTCTGATTTTACAGTTGGCAGTAGCGTAGTGTGGGTGTCAGCCGCCCGGGGCGGAGGAAAATTCCGCCGCCCCCTTATTTAAGTATGGTTCAAATTTTTACAAGATATTATTATTATTTATTGTGAAATTTTGCCGCCGCCTAAAAGTGCCGCCCGGGGCAGGCCGCCCCTGCCGCCCCCACTACGCTACGCCACTGACAGTTGGTTAATTGAAGCTATTGTTGCTATCAGTATTCACTTGATTAGCTTGTATCTTACGACTAGTGGACTGAATTATTATTTTAATCTATTAGGAGAAAGTAGGGTGAAATGACACCTTTTATTGGCTAACTAAACAGATTACAAATGCAAACTTTCGAGGCAGCTAAGGCCCCTTCATCAGGCAAGGTGTAAGAGAAAGCACAAACACGTAATGCTACCAGGAATATGTAGATGTAGGGCAAATTCTGTAGAATTTCTTCTTTGAAGATCTGATTATATTTCTTTGAAGAAATGTCATACAATGGATTGCTTTCTTGCAGCAACTCGGCCTGTCTATCTTTCATACGTTACATCCATATATTTCTCACAGTCCTGCTTGCAAAAGCATCAACGCCGAGTTGCTTCCTGATTGTCACATTGAGAAATGAAATGCAGAATTGGTTTAAACTTTCACTCCTGATGATTTCCAGCACACAACGTCTGATTTTTTTTCAAACATGTCAAAAAGCCATCAGGAGCCCACAAGCTACTCGGTTTCTGCCAAATAAAATCTCATACTGACTTACAACCTTTAGCAATTTTGTGTTAAAAAACACAAAAAACAAGGGCTTTGCATGTTGTATGCTTGCCTTTAATGAATGCATTAAAAGAAAAATAAAGAAAAAGTGTCTAGAAATGCAGCCACATTACAAAAATGTGTCTGAAATCCCCAGATTTCTCTTAGAAAAGATTAAATATGTACAGTATAGCAAATTGCATTTGATTCATCACTCTGTGTGTATGTGTGTGAGAGCAGAAGTGGTAGCAGTTGAGGGTCTTGATCCAGGCCCTGTGCAGACATAAAAAATGCAAAACAAACTCCACACTGACAGTTGATGGGGTATCATACCTGGGGCCTCATGTATCAAACCTTGCTGAAGTTCTATACTAAAGTTCTACTTATGCTCAAAAGGCAAAAAAGGGCAAAAGCTAAAAAAATGGATTTATAAAACCACACATGCACCACATGCCATACCAAGTTCCTTTATAATTCTCAAATCAGCTTATAACTACTGTATGTGCTCATGCAAGCACTATTAGCCTCTCCCTTTCACCACCCACCAGTAACCAAATATGGTTTAAAACCCCCTCTTATGAATATTCATGATCTGATCATCATATAAACTTGGCCATGTTGCCGAGTGACATCTTTATTACAAACCAAGGAAGAACACAGAAAACGAAACTTAAGGGAATGTGAACTTGAGGTATTACTGACTGAAGTGGAGAACCGCACACACTTTCTTTTTAATGGTCTGTCTGTGAGAGACACAAATAAAAGAAAAAACAACAGGAGTGACAGCAGCTGAATCGAGAAGAACAATAGCAACTTGCCATTGTACAGTGCCCAGACTGGCACCAGTACACAGAGCAAATTGACGCAGGCTGTATGCACAGAACTGTAATTTATTAAGAACATTCTTAATGAACTCTTAAAAAAATAAAATTGTTTTGCAAGAGTGTTGCAATACATACTAGTCTCTTTACATTCAATGTACAACATGCAAGTGTCTTTGAATTGCCCTGCATTCATCTTGACCTCTCTCAGGTTGCAGAGGTTCTGTGCCATGCTATGGAGTGCTGCCAACACAATGCAGTAAAACTTTGTGGAGTTGTAAAGCAGTGTGCTGCCTGATGGGTTTAACCATTTTATTATGCCTCCTCTCATGTGGTGTACCCAATGTGGTGTTCCCAATGTCACCTGAAAGAATGAATATACAGTTTGTTTGCAATGTACTAAACTTAATGGCAATCCAAGGAATTAGGCTTACTTACCAAGAAGTCAACCATCAGGCACTGCATGAGCTTGAAGTCTGCTACCCACACTACCAGGGCCGTTCTTAGGCTTGGGTGAGCAGGGCAGTCGCCCAGAGCCCCGAGACAAAAGGGGCACCATCATTCGAGGGTTTTTTTTTTTTTTAAGATCGATGCAAGCTACATATCTGTACTACAAAGTTTAATGCTAAGCTTACATTCCGTTCCAGACCACGGTTGCATCAAATTAGCTGAAGAACTGGAAATGAATCCACAAGAAATTAGCTTTCCTGCACCAGAAAGCTTGCGTAGAAGAAGAGTGCGCAGACAATTTGAGTCAAATTTTGACTACGAAGCGCAAGATCAACCAATACTTGATCCAAAGGATAAATATCGCATTGAGTTTTTCAATAGCGATATCGTCAATGACTGAGCGCTTTGACCAAATGAAAGGTCATTATGATTACTTTGGTTTTCTTTATAATCATGAGAGAATAAAATGTATAAGTGATGCGGATTTGATTAAATCCTGTCTGGATCTCAATGCAATATTAACAGATGAAACGACTGGTTCCGATATTGATGCTCAGGACTTGTTCTCTGAATTGCGTATTTTGGCAAATCTGGTGCCTCCTAATGCTTCTGCTCTTGAAACATTGCAGTTTATATACCAGAACAGCTTGCAAGATTCTGTTCCAAACGTCGCAATAGCACTACGTATCGCCTTGACCATACCAGTTACTGCTGCTGCTGCTGCTGATGAAGATGATAAATAGGTTGAACAAATGCAAACAGACACCAGGAGGGCAACGCCAGACTAAAGTCATTATTCTTCTTGAACAAGCTATCTTCAATGAATTCGGAGTTAAAGTAATTGCTATTTATGTCCCTTTTGTCCCTTTCCAGTGCCATTTTATCTAATGCTTCTATCATTAACCACAACTTTTTAAAAAAATCTACCAGTATTTATTTTCATTCAATCTTAATTTCATAAAGGACCCTTTACCAAGTAAACCTTCACAAAACTGTCACCATTACAAGGAAAACAGTAGCACTGTTGAAAGTAAGATTTCTGCTAAACTCAGTGTAAGAATAAAGATTTTGCAATAAAAGCACTGCTTTGTACCCATGAGACGTCCATTTCTATTTTTGATCAGTTCCAGTATGGCTCTGTCATAATGACAAAGTGCCATTGTAAAACTTAAATGTAAAGTTTCCATATGAGTATTGTTTTTTTTTTATTAGGGTTATTTCCAATAATGTACACACAGGATGGCCCAAGGTGTCGTCATTTATTACTAGACAACGGGGGCGTTTCTTTTTCCTGTCAGACTTGGAGAGACACTCCCAAAGTACACGTTTCACAATATCTGAAGCTGCAGCTGCCAGTTCCTGACATGGCCATTACTGACAGGAAATTATCAGTCAAGACTCTTTTTCATAAATCAATCCTCTGCAGTTTGTTCTAATATTGTACATGCTGGCAACATCTCCTGTTCATGATGTTATCTGGTAAGGTTCAATCTGCAGTTAGTATGGAAAGCCTGAACCAAAGCAGAACAATTATTTGCAGAGAAACTACAAATACTGGGACACTGTGATAATATTTCAAGGTCTCCAAAGATTTCAAAATCAACTTCACACCACAATAAAAAATACAGATCTGTGCTAACTGCATGCTTTTACTTCTCTTCTTCAATTAGTTGCGGTTGTTAGCCTGAGAAGGTTTACTTAAAGAGAGCAATCAGTTACCGGTAATGCAAGCATATTCTGAGACACACATGTTCCTCTTGAAACTGGCAAAAAGCGAGGTCACTGATGTCGAAAACAGAGTGCCTTGAAATAGCAAGTCATGCTATTTCTGTATATGAGCATTAATATTTTTACTTTTTATGATTTTTTCTTTTTTTTTACTTGCTTGCAGGGTAATAAAGATATTTTAACTACATTTGCCCAACCCATCTGCAGCATGGGAGCGGCTGCAGACTTCATGATTTGGGCATACGAAGCTGGCACAGAAAATCTGATAAGAGATGCAAGTGGTTCCATCCCACACAGGGCTGCCAGTTACCTAAAAAATGTATAGCCCAACAAAACAGCAAATTTGGCTAAAAAAAATAGGCCAAAGCCTGAAGTAGTCAAAATAACATGCTGGAAAATGGGGTTGGGGCTATTAGCAGCCGTCAAAGCCAGAGATTTTAAAGCAGTAAAGATATACAAGTGCAAAAGGCTGGGGAGGGGATGCGACATGAATGAAAAACATGGCAAAAATTCATTGGGGGGGGTTGAAAAATAATCCAAAATACCACATTTAATTTAAAAACTCGATCCAAAAAAGTTAATTTTCTTCCTCTGCAGATGACGATCAAAAACAGCCCAATTGAGCAAGAAAACTGCGGACCAGGCAACCCTGATCCAACACCATAACAGCATAGCTCAGAGGTACTCAACTCCTATCCTGGGGGTCCGCAATGGCTGCAGGTTTTTGCTTTAACCAAATTTTTAATTAGAACTATTAATCTAATATGATTTTTTGGGCTTAGTTTTAACTTAACTGGATTGTTTCGATTCAAAACCCTTAATTGCCTATTTTAGTTTAGGTTGTGTCGCCTGTTTTATAATCAGCCATTGGTTAATACTGAGGTGCAAATGGCAAAGGAACCACCAGCTCTCCAACTTACGTGTTTCTATTTAAACCTGTGGACATACATCAGGAAGTATGTACGTTAATACAATGTTTTGAAATAAATGAGAGAGAAGGGAAGGACCAAAAGGTATAGATATATTCCAGACCACAAAACATATGGATAATATTTAGCAAAAATGAAAAATCTGCAATGTGATAAAGATTTGTCTTGGAAAAATGAAAGCACTAGCAAGCTGTATAATTAAATACACAGTTTCATTATCTGCTAGGCCTAGCTTCTAATTATAAAACTAGTTAGAAAGAAAGCCTGCATCCACAGCGGACCTCCAGGACTGGCGTTGAGTACCCCTGGCACACATCATACCCTTCTGGAGGGTCTCCTACCCACAGCATAAGAGATCTACAAAACCACCACCATTTTGATGTTGAAATGTGGGCGCACTCCCGTAGGACGCTCTCAGAAATGATCACTTGTGTGGGGTGAGACGTGTGTGTACAATTATGTGCATGTTAGCAATTAAATATTGTGGCAGCCACAAATCAAAGTGGTTTTGCAGGCTTCTGTATTGTCCAGACCACCTAAGGTCAGAATAACTGAAAGAATCAGATATAAACACTGGAGAACTTGCAGATTCACACAGGAGGCATGACAATGCTCTCAGTTGACTGAATGCGCTTTCTTTTAAATGAATGCAATGGTCAGATTTTTAATATGAACTCTCAAAGTATTAAAACGAGTTTAGTTGCATGCAATGAAAAGCACTTTTTTCTTCAAAAGTATAGCTCTATTGCACTCACATTTGAAGTCTTGACTTCACATTTTGGTTACTTATCGATCCTGGCACAGAATGTGTTTTTCTAAAAGTCATAGGAAGTACAAGAACAAGGCGTACAGGCTCAAGTGCCTTCTGCTTGCAGGGATATGACACTGGATAAATCTGGAAATCCCAGGAAAGTAAACAGTTCCAAGGAGCAGGCGTGCCTAGACATTTCATCAGCCTTGAGTTACAGTATGCTTGTTTTTGCTTTGTACTTATTAAAATGTGGCCTCTTCATCTAAATGTTTAATGTTCTAAATTTTCTGTCAAAGAAGCCAGGCTATTTGTAAAATATGGGATTTCCCCTTTTTCTTTAGTTACTTCATGTGCTTCAAAGTTCAGTTTAGGTGTTCGTTACAGACAATGCACAACTGTAATACTGGTAGCACGGAGGGCTAGAAATTGGGTTTGCAGTGGCCCGTTGAATTGAGTGTCCGTGTCTGGCCACTGTTCACTGCCCTCTTTCAAATACAAATGTGTGGTCCCGTTAAGGACAGCTCACTTAAAAATATGCGTTATTGAATGACACAGTCTAATCCATAGGTTTAGTCCTGCAGGTTTTCAGTGGGTTAGATGTATGACCTAGATGGTCTAATTGTTTCTCTTTTTTTCGTTTCTTATTTTGCATTCAGAGAAGGTATGATACAAGTAAAAAAAAAAGGGTACTTGTGTACTAAATGGACGGAATGGATGGCTAGTACCATTTTCTATTGTCGTGACACAAATCAGATTTTCGTTTGAAACATTACGCACCCAAAGGGGACATTAACATTAGAGACCTATAGGCAACTACGCTCCATTTGTGGTTGGGGTAGGTCAATCTATTAATTTAAACTCCAAAAATTAAGCAACCGGGGCGCCTTCCAACACTAGAATGGGTAGGAACCGCCATCCATGCTGTCCGTTTAGTACACAAGTACCAAAATAAAAGGGTTCAGAAATGTGTATTCTTGCCATAGTTTGAAATGCTTACTCTTTATTAACAATTATCTGACCATTGATCCATCTGCCTGGTTATCCAGGGTAGTCCAACTGGAGCCTGTCGCAGCCAGCATTGGGTCTAAGGCAGCAACCTCCTCTGGACATTGCAAGGCAGGGGTCTCAAACTCCAGTCCTGGGGGGCATTCTAACCCGTTTCTTAATCAGTGACCTGTTTATGCGGCTAACTAACTTCTTTTGAATTAATTTTAATTGACTTGCGCTTAAAGACTCAGACCCCTTAATTGTTTCTTTTTCCTTAATTAGCAGTCAAACAATAATGAGATACAAAATGAGCCAAAACATGCAAACTGTGTTCATCATGCAATATCTGAAAATAAAGAAATGTGAATGTCTCAGGAATGCTGATCTGCTCAGCTCCACAAAACAGTTTAGCAGTGCTCTTAGAAAAGAGAAAATCAAAATATCTGCTATTGCACAATGAGAGCTGCAACAAGCCATGGAATTAAAGAATGGGTTTAACTAACAGCAAGACTTGGTGCCTAATTAAGCAACTGGTTGAAGTGAAATTGATTGGAGTTGGAGACCCTGACTTAGTTGGTCTTCAGTTGGCTCACTCACTTCCACATTTCACTTCTGTTTAAGGAAAGAAATGAAGCAATTCAGAGGGCCGATGAAGAAATTCCGGGGAACAAATCTTAAAAAACAAGTCAATTAAAAATAATTCAAAGGAAGTTAATTAGCAGCAAAAACAGGTCACTAATTAAGAAAAGGGTTTAAATGAAAACCTGCAGCCCTCCAGGACTGGACTTTGAGATCCCTGTTGTAAGGTGAACACACACACACACACACACACCACAGAGAAACACGAGGGACAGTTTAGCATTGCCAATCCACCCAACCAGCATGTCCAGGTCAGGTCTCACATCCCAGGTCTTCCCTGTGTGGAGTTTGCATGTTCCCCCCATGTTCTTGTGGGTTTCCTCTGGGTGTTCCTTTTTTTACTATTGTCACACTTGCACTCCTGGCAACCACACTGCAAAACACAGATATGCAAAAACTAGACCAAAAAAAAACTTTAAATGGGAGTTGTTTTGCTTTTATTTAGCAAAAGAATCTGCCAATAGGGAAAGCAAAATCGATTTGGCAAGATTTCTTCAAAGTAATCTAAATAATCGTAAATACTCATTTTTTGATTAGTCAATAATTCTTACAATAAGGAAAACAATGTTTAATGTCATGATATAAATACTTTTCACTTGCTTAGATTTCATTTTTTGCAGTATACCTTCCAGTCTCTGAAAAGTTAAGTGATACCACCTTGGGGCAAGAGGGATCACTGGCACTAATTGTTTCTTCTCTCTTCACCACAGTTCCGTGAAGTGGCCCAGGACCATGACTAGCCCCATCCAATACCCCCAGAGAAGGCTTTGTGCCTCTGCCCAAAACGCCATAAAAGTGGGTGGTCACCAGAAGGTGTTCATTCTCAACCTGAACCTCAACAGAGACAGTAGCTCCCACTGAAGTGTGCTTTCGGGCTGTTGAAGCCTCATTCACCAGACTGCCTACAGGCATTATTTCTTTGGTTTCTATTTTGCGATTAAAGGTTGTTACCCCATTAGCTCCCCAGCATTTCATTAGCATCCCTGGTCATACTTTTTATAAATCATATTTGGAGTTTTCTCTCTTAATTGTATCCAAACACTGATAATTGGTGAGGAGCAGTGGAGACACAGAATGCTAAAGAGGAGCAGCTATACCGTCAAAATTCCCTGGTGTGCTAATTAGTAAGAAAAGACTTAAGTAACTGTAAAGCTTTCTTAATGAGGGCAAGATTTAAAAGCAAAAGTTGTCAAGACTGAACATATGTAGATACAGTGGTCCTCAGGGCTGAACTTCACAACTGTAGATTTAAGCCTTTTCTTACTACACATAAACATTATATGCTGAAGTAGCTGCCCCCTTTAGTATTCAGCATCATTTGTACCTGTGTCTGAACTGCTTATCACTAATTGTCAGTATGTGGATACACTCAAGTGAGGAAACTCCACAGAAAAAGACCAGCCAGAAAGGAAACAGTAAAAGAAACTTAAGCATTTAATGCTATGGCAAAAAAAACAAAATTCTGAATTTCTTGTAAATGTCATACTATAGCACATTTCCAAATGCAAAAGAAAAGAAAAGGAAAGGTACACTATTTAGTTCAAGTTGATGTAAGAGCAATTCATTGACTTAGAATAGTAGTCAGCAGGTCAGCATGGATATACTGTATATGGAGACACTGTGTGGTCCCATGCTCCTTCTTGACAACAACAACAACCATTTATTTCTTGAATAGCCCAAAATCACGGAAGGAGTGCCACAATAGGCTTTAATATCCCATTTTTTGACAGCCCACCAGTCTGCACTATCTAAGAAGGCAAGAAAAAACTCCCCAAAAAAACAGCTTGCAGGGAAAAAAAACGGAAGAAGAGCAATTTAAAGTGAGACCCCCTTCCAGGTAGTTTGGATATGCAAATACAACACACAAAACAGAACACAAGTGACCCTCTTCACAGAGCCAGATGGCTAATCTGTCACTGACACCTCACAAATCCAATACAGTAGTACAAACTACTTTGTTCTTGCACAGTACTACTAAGTGAAAGCACAGAGCACCGCAACAACTCTCAAGGCAAATTAGATCATACCACTCAGTAAATACAAAACTATCACATATGAGGATACAAATTCATTAAAAACAAAGTAGAAACTAATTAATATAAATGAAATACAACAATACATCTCCATTGGGTAATTGTAGAACTGCAGCCAGATTGTAGAAAAGGAGTCAGTCAAGCCACACACAGTCAGCGTTCCAGCTTCCTGCTACTGGCCATTCTACAGCTGAGTCAGGAGTCTTAACCAATGCGGTGTTCTGGTGAAGCTAACGTTGCATGGCATCAAATCTCAATCCAAACTCTGTTCACATTGGGTGGAACGAGCCACCCACCTCCATCTGCAGTGTGTTTAGGAAGACTTTCTTGTTTGGTGAATTTCTGTCTAACCGATTAAGTTTTTGTAACCTAGGAATTGTAGCTAGTTTATGTTTTGTTCTGGACTCTTCACTTGTGATGATCAATTCTGCATCCTGCTCCTGTAACACTTTTTCCCAAACAGTCCCCCAGCCTGATGTTTCCTTGATTATTTTGACCTTTTTTGTAAGATGCTGTGGATAAAAGCATATGCTAAGTGAGTAAAAATAAATGTAAATGAATGAAAACCTGTAGCCACAGTGGTACCCCAGGACTGAACTTGAGAACCACTTGAGATTCTAATCTACAAACATCTAGACTGGCTGGCACAAAGCTACTGGTTCAGTTCATAGCACAGTCAATGTGTGGGTGCAGCCTAAGACAGACCAATGTCCCGTTCAAGGTTAGTTCCTGCCATGATTCCAGTACTTTTTGGGCAGGCTGCACCTCCTGTCAACTCTAAAACTTGTTAATAGGTGGATCTGGTGAATGAATGAATGAGTTAATGAATTTGACTTTTGATGGATTCGCGGCCTATTCATAAATGATTCCTGCCTTGCACCCAACGCTCTTACGACAAGTTGTGTTCCTCAGGCACCAGTATTGGAATAAGTGAGTTTGCAAAAAGAATGAATAAAATAAGTGAATAAGTACATGAATAAGCCCTCACCCAGGGTTTGTCCTTGCCAAGTGCCAAGTGATGAAGGGGCAGGCCAATGTATTTTTAATATGTGGCTTTTGAAAACAGATGAAAGAGTGAGTTAAAGAGAGAGCAGGTTGACTGGCATCCTAGCCAGAGGAGTTGGTGACCTAATGCCTAACGTTTCTATGAGAGACACGGGATCTTTGTGACATTGTAGCAGAGAAAGATGGATGGTGAAATGGGTCTATTGCTAAACTCTTGTTTATGAAAAATAGAATCACATGTGCCATGACTCATCTTGTTACTATCATTCAAGTAAGCAGTTCTGTATTTTGGTAATTCTGAAGTAGGTTGACTAACAAACAAAGGAGGCATAATGTCTTCAAGTTGAAAAGTTGAAACGGTTGTAAGGGCTGTCTTTTTTATACACTTCACATATTTTTATGCTTTGAAACAAGGTGGTGAATTAGTTGATCATGCAACTGCCTTAAAATTGTAGTGGGCGGCCAGGTCCCATGCCTGGCCGGGACGCCCCTGCTGCATATGTTCCGGGGGAGCAACCATGGGCAATCTCAGTACCTCCCCCAGGACGCTTGATGGCAGCTTCCCTGGCCAGCGGTGATGCCTCAACCTCCTGCAGGGCTCCATGGGAGATGGAGTCCTCCACAGCCCGGTTGGGAGTTGGGGTGGCTGCCAGGGGGTGCTGCATGGATTCCACAGCCCAGCTGGACAACTCTTCAGTCCCACCTGGAAGTGCAATTGGAACCAGGTGGTCAAGCACCTGGAACACTTCCAGGTGGGCTATGAAAGGGGCCAGCCACCACCACTCAGTGGCCAGAATCGGGTGGAGGAGGACAAGGTTGCCTGGGAGGAGTGGTGGTGCCAGAGAGGAAAGAGAAGTGCTTTGTATTACTTGTGTGCTGTGTTGTGGAACTGTGTGTTGCCTGTGGGACACGGGGAAGATGTGCGCCCACAGGGGAAGAAAAATAAATAATTGTTTTATTTTGCACGTGCCTCCCGTGTCCAGTCTGTGTCGGGTCGGGCGCTATACAGCCTCCCATCTTACACTGGGTTTAAACTCTGATCACTGCCTGTGCGGAATGTGATTGTTCTCCCTGCATCAATGCCATTTACTGCTTCCTGCACTCCAGTTTTCCACCCATGCCCCTATGGATGATTATTAGTAGTCTGCCCTCAGTGGCACCCTGGTCAGGATAAGTTTGTGATGTGTCAGAGAATGCTCTAATCACCTAAAACCGTAAAATTAGATGAAAATGGACTTTTAAATAATATTTTATCCATTGATTACCTCAGAGTATGGACTACCAAACTAGAAACTGGTTATATTAATAGGAGTGAAACATAAATATAAGGAGGAGACATAATTATTATTGTATTGGTATCTAAAGAAATCTTTAATAAAGACCTCTTCCATAAAAGAAATATAATGAATATATTCAAAAAACTTTATTGTATATAAAAAATCCATCAAGTACAAAAATAGCACAGCAGCATGGTAGTACAATGAGTGTCTTGGCTTGAATCCCTTGCCCCATGTTTTCCATGTATCTGAATGGGTTTTCTTCTCATATCCCCAAAAACATACCGATTTGATAAAATGGCAATTCCAAAGTGGCCCCATGAGGGTGTGGGTGTGAGTGTATGTGGAGGCCCTGTGAAGAACTGGAGAAAGGCCTCGTGGGGAGAGCTGTTGGCATAGACTCTGCCACACCATCATCCTGATTTGATTAAGAGGGGGTGAGGACAACAGAGAAATGAAAAACAAACCAGAATCAAAAAACTCCAGTATTGGACAAAAACAAACCTCCACGGCGCCCCAATTGTTGCAGCAAGTAAAAGTTGAACAGACTCTGCCAGCTGGCCCCCCACAACAGCCCCTCCCTACCCTGAGCACACGCTGCTAACAATACACTGACGAAACTCTCTTGGCAAGACTCCAGGTCTCTGGAGTTCCGAGGAAAGCCCAAGATCAGAGTTTCAAATGCAGCACTGTCTTTGCTGGCTGGATTGCACGGCTTATGTTCTGCTGCTTTCATGATGAGTCTAGTTGATAAAAACTGCTGAACTACTTCCTTGTTTTTATGGCTTCTAGTAGTTGCTTTGTTGAGTCATCCCATGCCAAATTTAGTTCAAATTAACAGCCTCTAAAGTGTTACTTTAAAAGGGTGTAGTGCCAAACGGGATTACTGTTTTTCAGATTTAATATACAAATAAGTACATGAAAGTCATACTGAAGCATTCCTTGTAAGTATGCCTAATGAGTATTTATAATTGACATTCCAAGCCCATGCAAATTGCACACCACAGACTAAAGAGCATTGAGAGATGCGATTACAGCTCAGTCCGGCTGATACCTGGATTAACGGATAGTACCTTAACTACATGCTACTGCTGGAAGAACTGAAACTGCTCAGCAAGGTAAGGTTGATAACATGGCTTTAAAAGATATCAGCAAAGTACCCATAATCTGCTTACACTAACTTTTATGGAGGCACAAAATGTGTAATGGGAATATATTGAGGAACGGCAGAATTGTGAAAGAAAAACAGCAGGGGGGTAGCTTCACCAGGACACATACTAGAAGCAAAATGGCAAAGACAGGGGAATTTGTACAGGCTCTGGGAGATGGGCCTTAGGTGTTCGGTCATATCAAAGGGTGTGGATTTTTTGATAATCTGAGCTCTCTGGCAACAGAAGGTAGTAGACTGCTACCCTGAAAAGAGCAATTTTTATCAAAGATGATTATATCCAGTTCTGTTTTTATTGACCTTTGATTAATGATGACTATTTTATGTCTAGAAGATCAGGGCAAGACTGTACCAATAGTGGACAGCTCTGTGTAGCTCTACTGGGCTTTAGATTTATACCCACTGAGCAGTTACAGAAGCCTAAGCCTATAAAATGCAGAAGAGTACTTTAAAGCATATTTAGTGTTTGGGATGTGGGAGGAAATCATCTATCTATCTATCTATCTATCTATCTATCTATCTATCTATCTATCTATCTATCTATCTATCTATCTATCTATCTATCTATCTATCTATCTATCTATCTATCTATCTATCTATCTATCTATCTATCTAAAAAACAGCATCAATTCTTCTAGGTACACTTGCACACAGTTTTTGAAGGGACTCGGCTGGTAGGTTGTTCCAAACATCTTGGAGAACTAACCACAGATCTTCTGTGGATGTAGGCTTCCTCACATCCTTCTATCTCTTCATGTAATCCCAGACACACTCGATGATGACATCTTGATGATGTTGAGATCAGGGCTCTGTGGGGGCCATAAAATCACTTCCAGGACTTCTTGTTCTTCTTTACACTGAAGATAGTTCTTAATGACTTTGGCTGTATGTTTGGGGTCGTTGTCCTGCTGCAGAATAAATTTGGGGCCAATCATATGCCTCCCTGATGGTATTGCATGATGGATAAATATCTGCCCGTATTTCTCAGCATTGAGAACACCATTAATCCTGACCAAATCTCCAACTCCATTTGCAGAAATGCAGCCCCAAACGTTCAAGGAACCTCCACCATGCTTCACTGTTGCCTGCAGACACTCATTATTGTACTGCTCTCCAGCCCTTCGACGAACAAACTGCCTTCTGCTACAGCCAAATATTTCAAATTTTGACTCATCAGTCCAGAGCACCTGCTGCCATTTTTCTGCACCCCAGTTCCTATGTTTTCGTGCATACTTAAGTCACTTGGCCTTGTTTCTACGTTGGAGGTATGGCTTTTTGGCTGCAACTCTTCCATGAAGACCACTTCTGGCCAGACTTCTCCGGACAATAGATGGGTGTACCTGGGTCCCACTGGTTTCTACCAGTTCTGAGCTGATGGCACTGCTGGACATCTTCTGATTTCGAAAGGTAATAAGCTGGATGTGTCTTTCATCTGCTGCACTAAGTTTCCTTGGCCGACCATTGTGTCTACGATCCTCAACGTTGCCCATTTCTTTGTGCTTCTTCAAAAGAGCTTGAACAGCACATCTTGAAACCCCAGTCTGCTTTGAAATCTTTGTCTGGGAGAGACCTTGCTGATGCAGTATAACTACCTTGTGTCTTGTTGCTGTGCTCAATCTTGCCATGACATGAAACTGTCTTCCACAACCTCACCTTGGTAGCAGAGTTTGGCTGTTCCTCACCCAGTTTTAAGCCTCCTACACAGCTGTTTCTGTTTCAGTTAATGACTGTATTTCAACCTACGTGTGACATTGATGATCATTAGCACCTGTTTGGTATAATTGGTTGATCATACACCGGACTATAATTCTACAAAATCCCTGACTTTGTGCAAGTGTACCTATAAGAATTGATGCTGGTTTGAAAGCAACAGGTAGTAACACCAAATATTGATTTGATTTAGATTTTTCTTTTGTTAGCTCACTTTGCATTTTGTAAACTGATAACAATAAACAATCATTATTTATATTTCTGAAAGCATTCTTTGTTTACAGCATTTTTTCACACTTGCCTAAAACTTTTGCACAGTACTGTATATATATATATATATATATATATATATATATATATATATATATATATATATATATATATATATGTATATATATTGTGAAGGATTGCCAGCTTTCTACTCCGGTCCTCACCCCCGGGCCGCCAGGAGGAGCTCTCCCAGCAGCGTGGACAGGCCCCGAGTTCCAGCAGGGCCTCATGGACTATGTAGTTTTTATACACAGCCCTGCTGGATACCTTGGGGGCCACCGGGAGTCGCTGTAAGGGGGCTCGTGGACTCTTATGTGCCCTATAACCCGGGAGAACATCACGGTCACGTGACAGGAAGGTGCTCCCGGGGTGAAGAAAAGGATCTGTTTACCCTGACCCGGAAGGGAAAAGGAACTGTGGACTGATTGGACAGAAACACTTCCGGGTCAGGGGATATAAAAGGACGATGGGAAATCCCAGACGTTGAGCTGAGCTGGGTGGAAGGGTGGCAACGCGTCTGGGAGTGTGGAGGATTATTGTTATTATTGATTTATTATTGATTTATTATTGAGTATTGTGGGGAGGAGGGTGCTTAGTGCACATTATTATTGTAAAATAAATAATAATTGGATTTTTATCTGGTGTCTGACGTCTAGTCTGACATATATATATATATACACACATATACATATACACACATACAGGAGTGACCAAAAGTAGGTTTACAGTTGTCAGTATGGAAAAAGACATTCAGGTTATGATTATTACAATAGTTTTATTAACTCAGTTACTTTACTAAAGTGACTTTATTAACTCAAATGAATATCACAATGGCACAGTGCACTTAGTGCACCTAATACAAGAATAAGCCAGTGTTTCACGTACTTACAACAGTAAAACGACTTTTGCCCTACCCTGTATATACTGTACACTGTAGCTGTCTATCTTTTTCAGACTAATTTTATGAATGTGTAATAGGAAATGGCTCCCTTGTTTTGTCCCTCCCAATCAAGCCAAGAAGGAACAGATCTTTAAAGTGGTGCAATATTTAACTAATAAAACACACAAACGTAGGGACCAACACTGAGAGAATATAAAGTACAAAATTAAATACCACACAAGAAACCTGTTGTCTCTGTGGCCCTGCCTAATCAAGTTTCAGTGTCTCGTTGTCCACTTGCCCACCTTCCATTTACCTCACCAAGCACCCTCTGTTTACACCTTCCATTGCTCTATCGCACATCTCTTTCTTCGACTTGCAATGTTTTACTCCTATGCCAGTGTTTTTCGGTTGCCTTGGAGGTATTTCTGGAGTCCTGGTGGAGCAATTCAATCTGTGTTTGAAGCTGTCTGCAACAGCTGAACTGCGGAGAGCTCCCAGCAGCTGAAACATGTGAGCTGAAGTCTGTCACCTCCTGTCCATGGGGATCAGGTGCTGAGAGGGAAAGTGCGCAGACAGTATAAAGTGGAACTTTTACTTACTGCTATGAGTCCAGCACTATGAGTTGGCATAGGCTGTGGGCATTATGAACAGGTTTAAAAGGGTTTGATAATGGATTGATGACTGGCTATGTCTTTATTCATTGTACCAGGGCATTGGTTCAGTGGAAGGCTCACTATAAAAACAATAAGAATTTACTTTTATTTATTATATATTTAAGTATTTATTTTCATCTTTGCTGTTTACTCCTTCACCAGACTGATCCTCATACAATACATACAATTAAAGATTCTCATTTTAGGCCCAGCAGTTCTTACTGGAGGTGTACGCGAAGGGTGCCGTATCTGTGGTCGAGGCAACAGGAAAACAAAAGAGCCAATGCAGAGAAAGCTTGAACGTCATTGATGACCAGCCCTGCTCAACAAACTGACAGATTGAGAAATTTCAATCAAAAAGCAAATAAAAATTCATAGATAAAAAAAAATAAAATGAAAATAACTTGCTGCTGTGACTGTTGTGGGGTGTGGTGTGCTGTGGTACTTCAGAGTTAAAATAGTATCTAAAGAGTCTGGGAAACATCACACAATCACTATTGGAGGCAGTTTTAAACCTGTCATTAAGTAATTCTGTTTTTTCTTTTGATATTCTGAAGAAGTGCTAAAGGGAAACAAAGACACAGAAAAGTGTGAAGAACTATGAGAATTTTATTTCATTTTTTCCCAGGAATCAATTGTGTCATTTAGCTTTCTAAATGAAAATCTTTCATAACATCTTTTGTATGGTAGGTTAAATGTCATAAAATTGCTTATTCAATCTTCAGCTGTTTTAATAATAATTTCTGTGGTGGCAACAAGACATTAATACAACTGTAGAATTATGCTTACTCAATTCTTAGCTCTTTATTTGACTGAAGTATTTGTTACAGTGCCGTGCTTCCTTTTTTACAAAAATGAAAGACTGACTAGATTGTCTAGTGTGTGCTGAATATCTGCACTTGTGATGGCGCTTGTTGTTAATAGTGCTATACACAATATACTGTTATCATTTGTTATTATTATTATTAGAGTAATGACTTCTTCCTTTTAGTCATCACAGGAAGCTTAAGTCTATACCAGCAGCAAAAAGCTTCTGAACAGGATGGCAGTTTTAAATCTGGACACACTTGCAATCCGGACTGGACCATCAAACCAAACAGTGAGTCTCATTTAGACTCTACTCCCAAATTACCCTGGGCTATGAGGCTGCCCACCTGCTAGTGGACTAGTGGGCTGTCATTGTCACTACTCATGAAATACTTTCATTATCTTAATCTAACTCTGTACTAATCCACTCTTCAGCTCATACGCTGTACAAAGTCAATTAACCTTCAGCTTTACTTTATTCTCTCATTTTATCAATATATATGCATCAACTGTGATTCGGTGTACAGCACGGTTGGGGAGGATCTTAAAGGGCCTCAAAAATCTCACATCCCCCCCTCAGCTTTGTTTACACCTGTGTGGATGAAGCCACAGTCTAAGCTGGACTTGGCCAGACTCGAGAGAACGTCAACGTTGACATGCGCAGCACTGGGATGTTGGCGAACATCAAAGGCAAATGACTGCAAGCTAATAAACCATCGAGTGAGCCAGGCATTTGTATCCTTCTGTGTGTAGAGCCACTGGAGCAGAGCTTGGTCAGTCACAAGGGTAAGTAGTAGCAGAGGGTCTCCACTACCCACTTAATAGCCAAACGCTCTTTCTCAATGGTTGAGTAATTACACTCCCTGGGGAGCAATTTCCTGCTCAGAAATGTGATGGGATGTTCCACCCATCAAAACACCGAGAAAGCACCACCCCCAAACCAAAAACACTCACATCCATCTGTTCAATAAATTCCTTAGAAACGCCTGGATTCCGCAGAACTGGGAATGAAGACAAAGTGGCCTTTAAGTCAGAAAAGGACCTCTCACAATCATTGGTCCAGACAATGGTATGGTTTTTGCTGCCCTTCATCAGGTCAGTGAGAGGGGTGGCTCACTCCGATTAAAGCATGAACCTGCTTCCGCATTTCCAGACATGGATACGCAAGAACCTCACCCACTTTGTCCAACTGACAAGTCTTCAGATCTTTCAGGACAAAGATTGCTCATGACGTGTAGAGCCTCCCCTGTAAAAAAGGGGGCCAAAATAGCTGCCCAGCCTTGCTTAACCCAGTGCATGAGCATTGCTGTGCTTTTAAAACAGAATAGGAAACACTCTTGGTTGGCCTGAGGGACCCATCTTCACCAGCCCATCTCTGGGATGGGCAAGGGCAGGGCGCCTGTAGCTCTGGTGATAGAGGAACACCATGCGCCTGTTGAGGATCCATTAGTGCAACACCCCATTCCTGGCACCATGTGAGGCGTGAGTCACTGTCTTGCACTCTAGACCAATCAGAACAAGAACAGTCAGGGTATTTATTCAAACGAGAGCTATCACTTCAATACACACGGACACAGCAGGGTCAGGCCAGTGGACAGGTAAGAATGTTCTCCACATCAGCCATCAGGTCACCGACGTGTTATGTGGCAAGGCTACAAATTGCGGTTTCTTCAGTGACAGACAAGCAATCCTCAACAGACGTGTCAATCGTGTTTCAGTGTGCAGCACAGTTGGAGAGGGTCTCAAAAATCTCACAATATATGTACTGTATATATTAATTTGCTGAGCCTTTAGCCTTCTACTGACCCCAGCTCTAACCTAACCCCTCCATATTTTCATTTGATCATTACAAGCGTCTTTTATTATCAGATTGCAACAGTTGTTTTGTAGTACTTCCTGACCAATTTCTGTCCATATCTTAATTTTTTGTTACAACAGCTTCTCTTTTACTTATCACAGTCACTTTGCTGAATGCACATTGCTGCAAAAGCGAAAAAGCAAGACTAGATTACAAACCACAAACTGGAAACTCCTTTTTAGTCATAATTCCATTCTTTCTTATTCTGTGTGTACAGCACATCCACTCTTTATATAATATACTACACCAAACCATAGTCTTTGCTTTCTTTCCAACCCTCTTTACAAAAATAAAATAGGTCAGCCAAACTAAAATACCACTG
This sequence comes from Erpetoichthys calabaricus, assembly GCF_900747795.2. Lineage (NCBI taxonomy): Eukaryota > Metazoa > Chordata > Cladistia > Polypteriformes > Polypteridae > Erpetoichthys > Erpetoichthys calabaricus. The sequence goes on from NC_041394.2 coordinate 254,498,355, forward strand.
AGAAGAATCCATCATTCTTCCACTTTACTGTAGTAGCGAGTCAGAAGCTATTCAGGCAGTGGAAGTTTCTTCTGGACTTTCCTTACCACTCATAAGGTGTACTTTTAAGTTTCAAACCTCCCATTACAAAATCAAACCTAATATTTTAAATTCCTAGGGTGTTGTACCGTGTTAGCCATTATAAGAATGTAGTGAGAATTATAGCAAAATGACACCTTTTATTGGCTAACTAAAAAGATTACAATATGCAAGCTTGCGAGGCAACTCAATTACATCTTGCCTGAAGAAAAGGCCTGAGTTGCCTCGCAAGCTTGCATATTGTAATCTTTTTAGTTAGCCAATAAAAGGTGTCATTTTGCTATAATTCTCACTAATTCCTACATGTAATACTTTACATTTAGTTAAACTGACCTTCATCTGCCTCATATCTGGCTAAGATTGTACTGTATACGTTTCAGCTCACTCTGTCACAAATTAACCGATGCCCTTCCACCCAGTTTGGTGTCATCTGACAACTTAACCAGCTTGTTGTTTAAAGTCTTATCTAGATTGTTTATAAATATTAAAAAGAACAGCAGCCCCAACACTGATCACTGACATCACTTTAACATCATCTAACTCTGAAAAAGTTCCCCTCACTATACTGTAATTCTTAGTTTCATGTTTGATCACTAACCTCTCATATGGTACCTTATCAAAAGACTTTGGAAAATCAAGATAAATAAAATCACATGCACCTCTCTTATCATGTGCTTTTCTTGCTTCCTCCTAGAATTCCAGCATATGAGTGAAACACAACCAGCCCTCATCTGAAACACACGTTTACTGTTTGCTAATACTCCTGTTCCAGGCACGTGCAGCCTGATTGCCCTTTTTAAGACACTGGGATTAGATTTGTTAGCTCCCAGTTTTTAGGAATTTTCCCAGTGTGTAGAAATTGTTGAGAGATGATTAAACCCCCAAGGATAACTTATCTCGTCCAAGTGATTTGTTAAATTTCAGTCGATTTAGTCTACAATTCTCAAATCACAAAGTGCCTTCTTTGTAGTCCCTGCTGCTTTTTGGAAGTTATCAACTTCTTCACATGTATAAACTTCAATAGTTCAGTGCATTTGTTGTTTTTACTACCTGTATATTTTAGTTTGCCTTTATCGTTCCTAATAGTTTTAACCTTGTAATTTACCCTTCTTTTACTGCTAAAATATTAAAAAGAAGCGTTTTGGGTCATCTTTTGCTTCTTCTACAATATCTCTCTCCAACTGTCTTTTAGCTTTCCTAATATTATTTTGAACTGTTGCAGACATGGCCTCATATGCCTTATGGTCAGTGCTAGAGTTGCTAAAGAAGAATAAATTACTTTCAACAGTACACAAAACAATAATACAGGATTTAACATTTAGCAGCACCTCTACTAGTAATACAACACATACGGTTGTTTTTTCATTTGTAACTTATTTTTTTAGTTCCTATTTTTATCCACCACAGAATTTTCTTTCACTTTTCTTACTGCTCCTACATTTTGGGATAAACTTCTCCTACATTGTATGTAAAACACTTTTACGCTTGCCTCATATCTCCTCAACTGCCTTCATACTTAAAAGGCTCTCACTATTTATTTTATTTAGATTTTTGTCAATATCTGGTGAAACTTTCCCCACCAAAATTAACTTAACTATGTTTAAGATTTAAATTTTTAAATATGTGCACTTCCAGAACACTATGGAATGTGTTGGGGCGGAGTGGTGGGTCTGAGGCTAAGGATCTGTGCTGGTATCCAGAAGGTTGCCGGTTCGAATCCCCGTCACTGCTAAAAGAGATCCTACTCTGCTGGGCCCTTGAGCAAGACCCTTAACCTGTAATTGCTCCAGGGGCGCTGTACAATGGCTGACCCTGCGCTCTAACCCCAAGGGGTATGCGAAAACTAACAAATTTCTAATACGAGAAATCGTATAAGACGAAATAAAGAACAAAAAAAAAAAGTATAATATTATAGACACTAGATCCTAATATGACTTATAATATCGACTTATGACTCAGGCGCCGCCGAGAGTGGCAGCCTTTTCAGCAGCTCCGTGTATGACTGTATATGTATGTGTACTTTTCTACTTTTATTTTTCTATTTTTATTTATTGATCACTCCTATTACTTTATTTTATGTGGATTCGTTCCCTGGACACACTTACTTTTACAACGTGGGCATGGACTTTTACACGCCGAGACTCGTCTATTCAAGTACTCAACTTTGAGCGCTGAGAACAAATGCCAGTGCCGGTGTGGTTCCCTATTTCCCCGACGAGGTAAGAAGCCGGTATCGTGGCAGCAGAGCCGGCACTAAGCTAAAAATGAAGCGGCTGGCGAGAAAGTGGCGTTTAAGCCTTCGGTGCCTTCTGTGATTCTGGGAAATGTGAACTCAATCTCAAATAAGATCGACGAACTGGCTGCGCTGGTGAAAAATGTCAGGACCTACAGAGAATGCAGTTTGTTGTGCTTTTGCGAAACGTGGCTAACTACCACCATCCCAGATATATTTTTTTGTGAATTTCCCCTTGGGATTAATAAAGTATCTATCTATCTATCTATCTATCTATCTATCTATCTATCTATCTATCTATCTATCTATCTATCTATCTATCTATCTATCTATCTATCTATCTATCTATCTAATAGCGTGAACACATTTCCTGTTTATTACAGAATGCTAAATTTAGACAGTTGTTTCCCCTCCATTTTTGCTTTCACTTACTGTGTTAAAAAACAATTGCTGGTTACATTCAAAACCACCTGCTCATGCATTCCAGTACGAGTAAGGATACCACTGTCAATGTTTGAGTATTTCAAGTTCCCTTCGATTATAATATCCCATCTAATCTTGATTTTTTAATATTTGTAATAAGCTGCATCTTGAAACTAATGTCTGGATTGGGGGTCTATAACAATACCTGATATAAGGCCTCAGCGTTTAACGCTTTCTAGTTGAATCTAAACATCCTTACTAGGCTGTGATTCACCATCAAATTGATAAAGTCTTATAACTCAAGTTCTGTTTTAAATTCATGATGACCATGTTTTCAGTTCTGCCTGCCTTTCCTAAACAATGCGCATCTGTCTCTGTTACACTCATCCCCATCTCTATTACTGTATTTAGCCAGTTTACTGTTATTCCTATTATATCACATTATTGGCAGCTACTTATAAATCTAAATTATTTTTTATTCTTAAGACTCCTATGACTTACCGTACTTTGGCTTTTAAACTATGAATTTGGGTTTCTTTGTTTTCCTTGATTATTTGTTTTTATACCTCTCTCTGTCCCTTCATGTGTAGTTCTAAACCTGGCCAGCCCTAAACTCCCTGTCCCACCATTTCCTAGTGTCATAATCTGGTATGATTTGGGGTCCTCAAATGCTGCCAGTGTTTATTTCCATCATTAGGTCCACTTCCAGCTTTGCAATGGGCTTGGCCTCTGAGGCGGGACCGATGGCTGTGAGTGCAAAGCCTTATCCGATCAGTGAATACCAAATCTCTGAAATATTTATATTTGTGCTCTTTTCTCACATGTGCTTTCAGTTTTGACCCTCTTGACCACAATTATTGTCTCTCGTATCAGGCTTCAGTTAGTTTTGCTTTGTATTTTTTCTTTGTTTTGTTTTTTCTTCCGGTTTTTGTTCAAAAGTTTATCTGCCAGTTCATTGGCAGAACACCTAGTTTAAACAGTCCTCATCTATCCTACTCATATGCCCTCACCCCCAATATACTGACACCCATTCTGTTGAAATCTAACCTGTTATGACAGAACAGGACCCAATTGTTCCAGAATACCCCATAAACCTAAACCCTCTATCCTACAAGACTGAGTTATGTTTTAAACCTTCTTATATCCTCACTCTTTTCTGGAGTGGTGTGTGGCACAGGCAGAACTTCAGAGTGTAACGATATACAGTGATCCCTCGCTATATCGCGCTTCGTCTTTCACGGCTTCACTCCATCGCGGATTTTAAATGTAAGCATGTGTGAATATATATCGCGGATTTTTCACTGCTTCTAGGATGTCTGCTGTCTACAGTACGTGTGCTTCCTCAGTTGATTTGCCCATTTGAATTCAAACAAGGGACGCATTTGAATTGAAACAAGGGACGCTATTGTCGGATGGCTGAGAAGCTACCCAATCAGAGCACGCGGTTAAGTTCCTGTGTGCTGCTGATTGGCTCAGCGACGGAGTGCTGCATTAACCAGGAAGTCTAATCTCACTCATTCAGCATTAACGCACGTTACTGCTACTGCTTCAGGATTGCAGAAAAGGTAAAAGTTTTGGATATGTTGAAGGAAGGAAACAGCTACACCGCTGCAGGACACAATTACAGCATCAATGAGTCCACGATTCTTTTTATTTAAAAAGGAGGAAAAGCATATAAGATCTACGGCCACAGTGTCCTTTAACCAGGGCGCAAAACGAGTTGCAAGTGGACGTGATAAGGCAGTAGTCTGGATGGAATCTGCTTTAGGGATTTGGATTGAAGAGTGCTGGAAGAAGAACAACGGCGGTGCTAAACAGTCGCCTGAAGAGGCTCCTTTAGAAGAGCTGTAACACTATCCTTTGTTGTGCAGTAAAATTAAACTCATCGTTATCGGACAAGTCATTGTGTCATTGTTGGTGAGTAACCATAATTAATTATTTACGTACAGTACTTATTACATGTACATAGTTTAGTGTCACTGTACACATATTTTACTGTATACAATTTTTCTTGCGTTGTACGTATTTATTGCTGGTGGCCTGTCTGTCGTAATGGCTGTAACGTATGTGATATCGGAGACGCTCGATATCTTTAAAATAATATTTAGGTTTTACTGTATGTAAACTGTGTTTACATACATAATTTCAACGAATCTTACCTAATATCTAAGAGAATACAAAGGGTTTATGCTGTATAATTGTGCGTGAAATGTTTATAATAGTGTGGGAGAGTTTATAAGGGCTTAAAATATATAAAAATAACCATATAAACATATGGTTTCTACATCGCGGATTTTCTTATTTCGCGGGTGGCTCTGGAACGCAACCCCCGCGATGGAGGAGGGATTACTGTAGTAACACAAAAGTGGAAAAAAGGGGCACAGGTCTCAAAACACCACAAAACCAGAGCAGCACTTCATTTTAGTGTGTCTCCCCAGAGTAGGCCTCACCACTGACAGCCTGATCCTAGACACAAAAGGAAGGCCTTCTCACTGCATAAGCCCAAAATACAGCACATGTTTTAAAACTATGAAAGTCAAATGGAGAGAAGGACAACAAAGACAAGGTTTGTTGAATATTTTAAATATTTATTATTAAGATTTTAAAAAGAAGCACCAAAGGCATTGCAGGAACACCGAAGCAAAAACAAGTTTTGCTTAAAAAGGCAAAACCTAAGGTAACGCAATCCAGACACAGCACCTTTAACAAAGGCAGAAAATCCAAAGATCAAAAAACTATTCAATGTCAATGCTGGACCTACTGTGAGAATTGCAGCGTCTCCAAAAGGTGTCCCTGCCTACATTGCCGAATCTCACTCATCCATCAATATCACTGTAAGGTGTTATGGCAGTTATGAGAACACAAAGCAGCACAACAGCTTCGTAGCACGGACACACACTGCCTGTCTTTTCCCCAAACCTCTAGTAATCTTCTGGCAATGAGTGATTAAGAGCAACTGCTATGATAGTTAAAGCAGCAAATCATGAGACACACTTTTATTTCAGGAATAAAATCAAAAACCAAATTGAAGTCTTTCCTAAAGCCTGAGAATAGAATTGAACAGAGAGAAGCCCTTTTGTAAGGGTCAGGAGTTGTGTCTCAAGCCAGAGGGTTTTACTGTAATCAGAGTTGCAATGAGCCAGTTACCAAAATTCAATTATTTCACCAGAGCCAAAACACTAAGACAAAAACCACATTGAGACAAAGTCAAAACCAAAGTATTGAAAACAAGACTATGTAACGACACTTGTTCACTGATTAAATCTGCATCTCGGACAAAGTAGCTCCTGCGCTGAGCTGGAACTCATTAGTCTTGAGTCTTTGTGACGCAAATTATGGAGGCCATCCCATAGCTACCTGCCAAGATCCCCTTGCAACTCTTCTAAAATGGTGAGGTGATACACTTAAAATATAAACAACAAAAAATTACATTTTTTTCTCAAACAAAGATTGAAATTCAGACTTGTATATAAAACAAAACCTTAAATTTAAACATCTGAAGAACCAAAAAAAAAAATTCTTAAGCACAAAAAATATTCTAGCCTGACAAAACGAGTTTCCTAATTGTTGACTAAAGACTCTCCATGAATGTAATGAGTATCCCAACAACCACCCACAGCTTCTCCTTTGGGCAATACCAAAAAAAAATCAAAAAAATCTGGATCCAGACCAAAACGGAAGCGGCCATGCCAAGTGAAGTTATGGTTCATGTCCGAAGAGTGTCAGTGTCTACATTTTAAAAATCTCTGTAATTCTTGACCAATTCCCATTTGGTATTGCACATGACTGGTGCTAACCTCACAAAGAGTTTTTATTTGACATCTGTAAAGCCAACTGGTCAGTGCCGTTCCTCAGGAGCCTACCGGTGACCGCTCATGCCCTGTTATGTCTCTTCTAGGTTAAGATCGGATTATTTTGTAATTGAGCTATCACACAAGTCTCGTTTTGGAAGGCCCTTCATCCCTGTAACCCATTCTAGCTCTGTAGTTTCCCAGAACACACCAAGCTCACAATCCTAGACGGGCTGCTCAGTTGAATGGCGATTCTCCTGGTGTGAGTGAGTGAGTAAGCCTTGTGATGGCCAGGGACTCTGTCCAGGATCGGTTTCTGCTTCACACCTTCTCTTCAAAAAATAGGGTCCTGCTCCAAATGACCCTGAAAAGGAAGAATGGATAGCAATGTGTTCAATCAATTCATTTACAGTATTTAAAAGGCTCAAATTAATTAAAACAAAGCAGTCGCAGGTAAAGCTCAGCCATACTGGTCAAGAATGCAAAGAAAGGAGAAGTGTCATTTTTCCTCAATGAAAATTTGTTTTCTCTTCCTTATTCTAGGCTTTTAGATGCAGGCTCACCATCCACTCAAGAGAGCTCGGAGTTTCGTTTCCTGGTTTGTATTGACAACTGAGGCAACGTATTTATGATAGGCAACCAATCAAATAAAAATACAATACAGGGTGGGTAAATTGGGTCTAACAGACTGCACCTCCTCTGAATCCAGTCTACTCTGTTCTGAATCATTATTTCATAAACAGTTGATGTGTCAGGCTACACCACATGACACAAGCAGACCAGCTGGTAAACCCTAATCTGTAATTTCACAATTTTCAATTCTGAAAACATTTCAATTAAGTTATTTTTAAACATGACGAAACTAACATTAGCCAACTAAACAACCTGGAGGATAAAGGTAGAGGCAACTTCAGCGTTCAAACCCAAAAAGAAACTAATGAAAAAAGAAAATAGTGCTGACACACGCTATGTTGTTCTGTGCGGCTAATTATCACCACAGGGCCCCGTAGGCTTTGTTCTGTGGTTTGTACTAAGCCGTGAGTCAAATTGTGCACCTCAGGCATTTGAGTGGTCCTGCCTGACAGATACAGCATCACCCTCTTTGTCATGTTTTGACAGCCTCGAACATTAATTATTCAAGGCAAACCACACCTTGGGAAAACTTGGCACCCTTTACTACTTATTCCCTTTTAGCTTGTTTGCTTCTTTTTGGGCTGCACGAACATGTTTGCACAGCTTCTTAATAAGGACCTTGTCAAATGTTTCTGAGCTGGTTGGCATGGAAGAATAAAAAACAAAAATCTAGATATTTTGGTGTCTAAAAGTGTACAATGCAATATGGTCATTTGTGAAATATTTTGGAGCTTTCAATCCGTATGTATTTACTGTATTTGACATGGCATCTTTCAAAATGATAGGCTGGCAGTGTGGGTCCCACTTTGCATCTGGTGGTGGTGGTGGGATAAGCACCACATCTAAATAAACTAGAAGTAGCTTTGAAAAAGAATGGCTCAATGGATAGATGTGTCTTACATTACACAGTGTGGTTCAAAAGTATGAAGACAAACATTGCTGAGAGACAGGAATAAACAAAAGTATTAAATCTCAGTGTAGACGTGCCTGTGAAATTGCTTAAATAAGCTTACAAGTAAAAACAAAATTCAGAAGCATCTAAGCATTGACAGTTTTGATAAGATCATAGCCAAATTTGGGGGTAGAATAAAGGTAGAAAGAAAAATAATCACACTAAGAATAGTCAAAGCACTAAGATCTTACATCAGAATATTAGAACAATTTGGATGAGATTGGGCCATTCAGCCCAACAAAGCTCGGCAGTCCCATCCACATATTTCTTCTAAAATAACATCAAGTCTAGTTTTGAAAGTCCCTAAAGTTCTACTGTCTACCACAAAACTCTGCAGCCAGAGACAGCCCCAAAGGAGGAGAAAGTAATCCCCATTGGCCATCCATTGTTATTGATGCATGGAGCCAGGACAAAGGACTGTAGGTGGGCAAAATGAGACACATTCTCTCAAGCCTCACTAGATTGAATGGGAAGCCTCTGTAAAGTGCCATCTTTAGGTCTCTCCACAGATGTTTTATGGGATTTAAATCTAGGCTTCTTCTGGGCTACTCAAGGACAGTCAGAGACTTGATCCAAAGCCACTCCAAAATTATCTTGCTTTGGGTCATTGTCATGCTGAAAGGTGAACATGACATTGCGTACTCTCTGGAACAAGTTTTCTTCATGGACCACTCTATATTTAGCTGTATTCATCCTTCCCTCAATTCTGAGCAGTCTCCCTATCCCGCCACTGAAAAGCATTCTTCCATAATGTGATGCTGCCACCACCATCCTTTACCATAGTGTTGATATTAGGCTGGTAATAAGTATTGTGTGGTCTTCACAGGGCATAACGCTTGAAGTTGTGCTCAAAGAGTTCAGTTTTTGTCTCATCAAGCCAGAGAATTGTTTTCCTCATGCTCTCAGAGTTCTTTAAATGACTTGCATCTAGCTACTCTACCAAAGCTGCCTGACTGATGGAGTTTTTTCTGAGATGGTTCTCCTTTGAATAGGTTCTCACATCTCAGCAGGATACTTCTGTTAGAGTAACTGTTGGGTTCTTGGTCACCTCCTTGACTAGTTCCCTTCTTGCCCAGCTACTCAGTTTGGCCGTAATAGTCTTGATTGCTCCAAACTTCTTCCATTTCACTATTTTTGAGACCACTGTACCCCAAGGGACACTCAAAGGTTTAGAAGTGGCTTTATACCCTTGCTCTGATGCATGCCTTACCACAATTTTATCACGGGGTGTACAAAGAGCTCCTTAGACTTTCATGGCTTGGATTTTGTCCTGACATGCAGTGTGAATTGGGGTTCCTAATATATACAGGTGTGGTCCTTTCTAAATGATGTCCAATCAATTCAGTTTGTCACAAGTGGACTCCAATCAGGTTCTAGACACATCTTGAGAATAATGAAAGCAAACAGACTGCACCTGATCACAATTTGGAGCGACGGAGCAAAGGGTCTCAAAACTTAGATAAATGTGAGAATTTAGCTTTTGGGTTTTAATAAATATGCAGATCTTTTAGAAAGCAGATTTTCACTTTGTCACTAAGGGTTATGAGTGCAGTAACTATAAAAAAAAAGACTAAGCCAGATAAAAAGAAAAGAAAAAATAGAAGATAGAGAAACTGTGGGATAAGAAACTCCTTCTGCTGCTGTTGGGTGTGTTGAGAGCAGACTGCCCTCTCTCCCCCACTTTGATCTGGCCCTCTTCATTCCTTCATTACTAGTAACGCATCCCCCACATATGGACTATCTAATCAGGATGCCGTCATGTGTCCATTATTTATTTTTTCAAGAGTTAGTCAAGTCCATATTATAAAACAAAAAAAAAATTAAATATATTTGAGGAACTCTGTTAGAGGCGTGGATGTGCTGAGCCCTGGCGTGCCTAACTGTTCTGATACAATCTGAGTTCCAGTCACGTGTTATTGTAGCCTGGCTGCTTCTGTAACTTTTATTTGCCAGCTGGATTTGAAAGCAAGTATGAAATGAAAGAAATTAAAAATAAATAAATAAATAAATAAACTTCCAAATGAAATGCAGATGTGATGAGGTTCTAGACTGTTGACACAGCAAAAGAGAGAAACAGAAAGTGGTGACTGGCAGAGCTGTAATGATGAATGGGCAAAGCTGCTTTTCTTCCGCCAATCATCTTTAACCATTATCAGCTGGGCATCTAATACTCAGATGGGGTAATTTTAGAGTAAAATGTAAAGTTATGGAGAATAGTTAGGGGTGTTATGAGCTTGTAGCTGTTCACTTTACCAATGACTATATTGTTTTGTGCAACACCTGCTATGGTAAAATCTTTTGAGTTTGTCATGTGGGCATAGGGGATAGGTGACTGTAATTTCCTACCGCTGCATGGGTTGGCACTATGTACTTAAACCTTTTCTTTTCTCCCTGTGCAGACAGAAGATTGATGAGTTTAACATCAATGACATCACTTCTGGTGTCCATCCACTTGGATCTGCCTCTTCCTGCTGGAATTGCCTACAACGGGAAGAACCGCCATCTTAGGCAGTCAACATTTAGACTTGCTTCTGGAAAGACTTTTTTTTCATGGTTTATTGTACAAGACATTTTGTTTTCTTTCAATTATACGGGGTTTGCCTTTGGGTGCCCTAACCCTTCATGTTATTTCTGCATTCTTTCGTACAATGTCCATCAATCTACAGCTTTGTGAGTTATAAACAGATGTGGGCAGACAGAGTGATGGACAAAGAGGCACTGGGCAAAACCTGCTGGCTGAAATTTTGAATTTAATTTGGAGGTGAGCTGGAGCAAGATTGAGATAAGGCCCTGTGGAGGACTGTTTAGTAAGCATGCTTGATGGACAACTTTATGAGCGCCATATCTGAAATGGCACAAAAGCAGAATAAATTCATTTTTTGGGTGCACCTGATAAAAGTCCTGCTGAACCAGTTTAGTTGCAGCTATTTCTGAGTAACATGCATGACTAAACTCACAAAGGATTCTATTGAAGAAGAGAGTCTGCAAGGGCTTACTTTGTTTACCTGGCTCAATGTGGTCAAACTTGAACATCGGCCTAAACATAAAGTAGCTACAAAAAAGTAAAATGACAGTACTAAAAAACATAACATAACATTCTCAGACTTCATCAACTTCAGGTTCTCTGGGGCTGCAGCAGATCCTGGCAGTGTGAGGAGTAAGGCAGAAGCCGACTGATCTCTGGACACACTCACTCTCACACAAGTTCAGTTAGGAGTTGCTGATGAAACTAACCCGTGAAGAAAAAGTCTGCACAGACATAGGGAGAAGAAGCGAACCCCTCATAGAAAATACCCCAATATACTGGATCTGTGAGGCAACAGTACTGACTAATTATCACCACACAGGACAATAATGGAGGAAAAAAAGCAGGCATGAACAAAAAAAAATAATAATAATAACAAAAGCACATTAAGAAATAAGTAAGGATAAGTAATTAATGAACAAAATGAACAAAGGAGACAAAATACTGACAGCAAACATCACAAAGAAAATTGTTACATTTTCAGCACATGCGGATCAGCCCATCCGTTGAGTACAGGAATATCCATGTCCTACAATATGTGGACACATAACCATCATCACCATTGCGTCACAATTACGTGACCATCTTGAAAGCCTGGAAGGCATGAGACATTCTTCTATACAGAAGAAAGAAAAATGACATGATAAAAAACATACAATCAAGGTGCAGAAAGGCAGAGGGACCTGAGCAGAGCATTTCTGGGGTACCAGCAGGAGTATTTGTTCCATGTGAGGATGAGACTGAGGCCGGGCCCATCAAAATGCACTTGAGGTGGCTGAGATGTGGGGGTGATGGAGGTTTAAGGACCAATAAGCGAAAGGGAATTGGCCATTCATTTTATTTTTAGTATACTAATCTTAAAGCTGCTAGTCACAACAATAAAAAGGACATTTTTTATCAGTTGAGGAGTATGGTTTCTTAATTTAACTTACTGCACTTTGTGAGTATTCCATTTAAAAAGTAGTGTTGGTGTGTGGGTTAAGGGGGTGGACATTTTTCAAATCTGAGAATGTTGGATACAGAGAACATTAGAACAAACTAGACGAGAACAGGCCATTCAGAGAACAGGCTGATGCAGTGGGTGCTGGGTTCCTCCTGGTGCACAACAATGCCAGGCCTCATGTGGTGAGAGTATGCAGGCAGTTCCTGGAGGATGAAGGAATTGATACCATTGACTCCCCCACACTCGCCTGACCTAAGTCCAATAGAACATCTCTGGGACATTGTGTTTTGGTCCATCCAACGCCGCCAGGTTGCACCTCAGACTGTCCAGGAGCTCAGTGATGCCCTGGTCCAGATCTGGGAGGAGACAACAAACTAGACGAGAACAGGCCATTCAGCCAAACAAAGCTCATCAGATCTGTGGGTTTGAAAATCAGTGGGTGAGCTCAGGATATGTACCAGCGCCTCAGCTGAAAAGCAGTCTCTCATAAGGACAGATAACAGAATCACATTATGCCTGTACTCATTTTCCGAATCCACTTTTTCCATTTCAGGTCAGCACATGGCGGGATTTCTGCAACACTGGATGTGGTTGGGATAACAATCCATCACAAGGCACAAACATGTATACTATTACCTCATTCATGCAGGGATAATTGAACATTTTTTTGGTCAACCTAACACTCTTATCTTTAGGATTTGATAGGAAATTATAATGCCTAGGAAAAGCCCAGTCACATAAAGTGAGAAGCAAAAGCTCCAGAAATTTGATTCACATGAACTTTGAATTCAGCACTCTGGAGCTGTGAAGCCACAGTACCAATGGGTATAACAAACTCCTGCTTCACAAACCAATATCACAGATTGGCATTTGCCTCCAAACCCACAATCCTGCAAATTGTCACTGCCACTTTGTATCCGACATCCATCCTGGTTCTTTCAAGTAGGCGTTCTGAGTAAACAAATTGAAAACAGGCACATCTTGGCTTAGCACAGGTCATTTCAATGAGCAAAGCAACAAGATAACGTGCTGCTTTTGTCTCCGCCGTTTCTAGGCAATCACCTTCAGGGAATCCCCAGTGACTGAATCCTTTCTTATTTTACTAGGCTGAACCAGACTAGTGCCGCTCCTTAGTCAGTCAAGCAGATCAGCGCCCCGTCCATTACTAGAAGAGGCACTGCTTTTGTACAATACGCTGTTTGAAGGCCACCTCACCAGGTGGGTGTGAAAATGTAGACGATGTAGCCTGCGGACATGACAATCATGCTGAGGGATGATTCAATCCAGGAATTTCTTGGGAGCCTGCCCATGCATGCAAACTGAAAGAGGATACCTACAGTAATGACATCATGGCGAAGGAAACGGAACTTGCATTCCAAACAAGGGCACTATCTAAAAGCTGGCTGTATTATGGAAAACATATGAAGAATCTGAAAGTTTGTCCTTTTTAAATCAATTATAGTTGCAGTAAAGCCTCAAGTGGCACTTCTGCTGCTTTTTTTTACACTTTTCAATTCCTTGCAGTTAAAAGGACATTGCCTCTCCATGTTTGCTCATTCACTCTCTTGATATATTTTAACACAGTCCATCTAGGGAGTAACAAAGCAAACTTTGTGTCATATGTTTCCGAGTGTGGTTTAAGGGAGTCCAGTGTCTGTGTTGAGATAAACTTTTCTAATTTGTTACTTGTGAAAATGATGGATGAGCTCTTCATGCTCTTTTGATGTTATGGATTTCGAACAGCCCTCCTACTGATAATGCATCCTGCCATGTGTCCGGTGTGCTACAGTGAGATGGCCTGGACAAACCAGTAATCCACTGGGCAGACTTTGTCCCATGCAGAAGATAGCACTACCACAAGTAGCGCCCTCATTTTTGTCCAGTGATTATGAATGCTTTTGTCAAAAGAAATTAATTTTGATTTGACTAGACTACCACCCTTTATTTCTTTGTTAGTTAGATAATGTTGAATTTTGGGTAGGTGCATCCATTTGATTAGACCATTAATTTCATTTCATGAGGGTCTTGCAGTTGGTGAGCCAATGACCTGGCTACCAGCTGATGGAACAGACTCAAGTAGACCAGTTATAAAATTAACATTCGCAACCAAAAGCCCAAACAGTTATTTGGGCTTCAGAGACACTTGTTCTTGGGGTCTTCAGGCTAAAAGGGTGTCTTTCATTCTCTCTGTGTCCCGATCCTGGCAGTTGTCTCAGTCAAGTTAGCAATTTCTCCCTTTGTCTTCATGGTTTTTCTCTGAGTGCTCCAGTTTTCCATCCACATCCCAAGAAGTATGTATTAGCATCGCAGGATACCTGGAGCCTACACCAGTAGGTTTGGATGCAAGGCAGGAAAAATCACTGGTATGCAATATGTATGATATGGCTGATGTTAAGAACAAAACGAATATGATATTTCTGCTATCTATTTTGAGAGAGAGACAGAGAGACATTGAAAAAATGGGGACAGATATTTCAAAATATAAGTCTGCTACTGGATTATTTTCACAATATCAGGTATTTTGAGCTGTGAATATGAACTAAAAAAGATAAATGCAAAAATATAGAATAAATATAAAAACACATTACTTTGTTTAGTTTTTCATCACTTGGCAGATCTCTTCACCTACCTACCTGTAGTTCAGTAGAGACATTGCCAACTCAGCAACTTTATGGATATTTGAGGAGTAAACCGCAAGACAATGATTATATTTTTATAATATGTACATTAAAGAACCATCAATAACAAATCAAATTAATAATATATTGAACAATTATTATAAAAGTAAAGTTGAATAAATCGGACTCTGCAGCTGTATTAATAAAAAAAAAAATAAAGAAAATAGAGTACGTCTTCAGGCCCAAAAGTTAATACAGATCTACAATTTTGGTGTAGCAACCACATTCCAAATTTCATCCACTTATCTCGTTGTGTTTTTGAGTTACCATGTTAACACACACACAGACATAATTCCAAAAAACTGGATTTTCGGACTCATGGAGGTCTAAAACGTCAAGATTCATCAAAATCTCGAGGTCGAATTTTTTCATGACTACTACACAAAACGATTTCTCCTGTGCGAAGTGGCAGGTGAATTGCTATCAACAAAAAGCAGGCATCTGAGAAATAAACTGAAACGTTACTCACTCGTGATTTTTTTGTTCATATAGTATAGGTTTTGTTGACCAGAACATTTCGATTTTAGGTGTTTCTATTACATCTTGATATACAACAAGTGCAAAAAAAGGCAACGTGTAAATCGCTTTCAATTTCACACACTCTACACGCCTGTATTCAGCTCGCTCTGTCACTGCAAATGCTGTGTGAACACCTGACCTCTGTTACCAGCTGCCGTTCACTGGATGAATATATGCGGGCATGACTTTCTCTTTAAGAGTTAAAACTTACAAGGGTTAAAGACTAACATCAAGAATATTCATTCAAAAACGAAAACTGATACTCTGATACTCTGTATATCCAATTCATTATAATAACTATTCATGGTGGCTCTAAAATCTGTACTAACCCCTACTCTCTCTTCTGTTTCCTTTTCCAGTGTCCTTTTGGTGGTGGTGCATCTACTCAAAGTACCATGATGTTCCAACAATGATGGATGGATTAAAAGAAAAGTCTGTATGATCATCAGCATCAAGTGACTCCGTGAAAAACCTGAACTACAAAGAGGACTATTTCATTTATGTTAGGTAGAATGCCCAGAGGGAACTGGGTGGTCTCGTGGCCTGGAACCCCTACAGATTTTATTTTTTTCTCCAGCCGTCTGGAGTTTTTATTTTGTTTTTTCTGTCCCCCCTGGCCATCGGATCTTACTCCTTTTCTATGTTAACTAATGTTGCCTTTTTTTAATTTCTTATTTTGTCTTTTATTTTTCTTTTCTTCATTATGTAAAGCACTTTGAGCTACTTTTTGTATGAAAATGTGCTATATAAATAAATGTTGTTGTTGTTGTATATAGTTATGGTGATTGAGCAACTTATGGCAAAAACAGGAGTTTGACTGAACATGGGTTCAGAAGAGGGAGGCCATGTTTAACTAAAATGCTGGAATTCTATGAGGAAGCAACAAAAGGATACGATCAAAGAGGAGCTTATGATATTATTTATCTGGACTTTCAGAAAGCATTTGATAAGGTGCCACATGAGAGGTTGGGCATCAAATTAAACGAAGTGGGAGTTCAGGGTGATGTTTTCAGATGGGTGCAGAATTGGCTCAGACTCAGGAAGCAGAGGGTGATGGTGTGAGGAACCTCTTCAGAACTGGCTGATTTTAAGAGTGATGTTCCACAGGGGTCAGTGCTGAGGCCGCTGCTATTTTACATATACAGAAATAGGAGAAAGTAGGGTGAAATGACACCTTTTATTAAATAAAAGGTTTCATTTCACCCTACTTTCTCCTGTATCAATCTATGGCTAACACGGTACAACACTCTACTGCTAAGGCTATACAGAAATATACATAGGTGGATAATCTAGAATCAACTCAACCATTAGAGAGGGACTTGGACAGCATATAGGCTTGGGCAGATTTGTTGCAGATGAAATGTAATTTAAAGTAAATGTAAAATATTACATGTAGGAAGTAAAGATGTTAGGTTTGAATACACAATGGGAGGTTTAAAAATCTAAAGTACACCTTATGAGAAGGATTTAGGAGTCATAGTGGACTATTAACTTCCAGGCAGAATGTTAAGTTATACTGTATAGCACTTTGATGTACAAGTACAAGTCTAAGGATGTTCTGCTCAAGCTTTATAATGCACTGGTGAGGCCTCATCTTGAGTATTGTGTGCAGTTTTGGTTTCCAGGCTG
Source organism: Erpetoichthys calabaricus (assembly GCF_900747795.2). NCBI lineage: Eukaryota > Metazoa > Chordata > Cladistia > Polypteriformes > Polypteridae > Erpetoichthys > Erpetoichthys calabaricus. The sequence goes on from NC_041394.2 coordinate 254,515,259, forward strand.
CAAAAAGGACATAGCAGCACTAGAAAAGGTCCAGAGAAGAGCGACTAGGCTGATTCCAGGGCTACAGGGGTTGAATTATGAGGAAAGATTAAAAGAGCTGAGCCTATACAGTTTAAGCAAAAGAAGATTAAGAGGTGACATGATTGAAGTGTTTAAAATTATGACGGGAATTAGTACAGTGGATCGAGACTGTTATTTTAAAATTAAAATGAGTTCATCAAGAACACGGGGACGCAGTTGGAAACTTGTTAAGGGTAAATTTCACACAAAGATGAGAAAGTTTTTATGTACACAGTGAATAATAGGCATTTGAGTTAAGTTAGCAAGTAGTGTGGTAGACAGTAGCACTTTAGGGCATTTAAAACTCGACTTGATGGTTTTTTTTTGAAAAATTACATGGATAGGAATGGCGAGCTGAATGGGCCGTTCTCATTGTTCTGATGTTCTGACGTGGACATATATGACTTTCATGCATGTCTGTATTTTACACATTCTGTATATTGGTTTAGCTTACATTTACATAATTTTACAGTTATGTATTTTAACTTGTACTTGGAATACAAGATATGATATGGGCTGCAGAGTTCAACGGCGCTGAAGAGATAGCAGCTGGAAATTAAAACAAGTGAAGCACAGAAAATAAGAGGTGGCGCTTGCAAAATTGTTTTTTTAAAGATGTGCAAAGGCAAGAACAGAAACTGCAAGCAAATCCAATTGTGTTCATGGACATCTAGAAAAGCATGTTCATTTAAATCACAAAAAATATCAAACTCATATGAACAGGTTGTTTAACTTAAATGTTGTAAGATTCATTTTTTGCTTTTATATTCTAAGCTGGAAACAATTTTACCCAAAATGAGGTTTTACTACCAGTATTAGCATAAGACAAGATTAATTTTGTGTAATGTAGTGTTCTGTAATCTGTTTATAAACTCAGAGAAGTGGGTGCTGAAACTGATGCCAGTGGTGTCAGACATACGTAAGACTGAAACCAACTCTGGCAATTGCCAATCAGCCTTAAATGTATTCATGTCTTTGGGGGCATTGGAGGAAAAGACACTCAGAAGTGGGGAGAAAAAGCAAATTCCGCACAGACGATGACCAGACACAAGACTTGAACCGAAGATGCTCAATTCATTCAGCAGCAGTACAAACCATTGTGCTGCCACACTTCAGATACATTTAGTGTGGTTGACTTTCTCTATAGTGGACTGTTACTGTGTGTCTCAAGTAAAATCATTTAGTGTCCTGTCTAGCTGCATTGCTCAAGGCCAATTTCTTTTTGTCTTAGACTGAGGTGGAGCGGCATGGCTGTCCAGTTGATTTCCAACTCCTACTTGCGACCTCTCCACCAGCTCTGCAATAAGCCACCAACTTGACCATCATACATGAACAGGGGTTATATATTGTAACAGTTGAGGTGTGGAGCCACCTCTTGAACCCTCAGGTACCACTCTGATGACCAAGTGAACGTATAAATATTCTTTATTTTAATATTACACGGTGCACAAAGCACTCTCCACACCACTCTCATATAATCCCATATTCTCTCAATAAACCAACACAATCCTCCATTCCCAGACACTTCGCCCTCCTACCTCCCAGCTCAGCGTCTGGGCTTTCCCATAGTCCTTTTATATCCCCTGACCTGGAAGTGGTTCCTGGCACAGCCCATAAGTCCGTTTCCTTCCGGGTCAGGGCAAACAGTCCTCTTCTTCACCCCGGGAGCACGTCGTTTCTTCCGGACACGTGATGCTGACGCACTCCCGGGTTATAGGGCACACAAGAGCCCACTAGGCCCCCCACAGCGACTCTCGGTGGCCCCCAAGGTATCCAGCAGGGCTGTGTGTATAAACTACAAAGTCCATGAGGCCCTGTTGGAAGTCGGGGCACCATCATGCTGTCCGGAGGGCTCCTCCTAGCGGCCTGGGGGTGGCAACCGGAGTCCGTAGCCGGTCGTCCATCACAATATCTAAAAAGAAACTAAATGAAAGAGAAAATGAAAAATTGACTTTTGCACGTCATTACTTTGAAATAAAGTTCTTTGCCATAATTTTACCAATGTGTACAGTAATCTGTGTATCACAGGTATGGTGTCTTGCAGGAAGAATGCAGATATCTAAAAAGAAGAACAAAAAAGATGTAATGTGCATATATCACGTGGTGGTCCTCTGTCCATCTTGAATAAAGTCTTTACAATTGAACTTCTACCCATTGCTTTTAGTTATGAAATCAGTTTCACAATGTCAAATTCCTCATATATTCAATTCGAGTTTCTGATTAAAGTATTTAGAACAGACCAACCGTGTAGTACTTCCTTGGATACAACACATACCATTGTACGTACATTTTTGCATTTTTATTTGGTTTACATAACAACAAAGCAAACAAAATTCCTGATAATGAGTGAACCTTGCAATGCAGCACTTACAACATGGCCTTTGTCCTTTTTGGGAGTTTATTCTCTCCTGTTATGTTGAGTCAACCTAAACCAGTCATGCCAGGCCAGTATGAAAGCTTCATTTAAGTAATACTTGTTTTACTTTGCTCATCATAAAAAGGCGTCAGCTAAAACAAAGCCATAACCATTAATGGTTTTCATATTAATAAAGTGAATACAAATGATAAAATGATATTTTATTTATCTCCTTTCAATGATCAATGGCGAGCCAAGTTACTTTACAAGTACAGAACCACAATGCAGCCATTCGCAAGTATATTTTATCAGTAAAGCATTGGCAGGTTAAGCGACTTGCTCAGGGGCACACACTGGGTCAGAGGAGGTGGGAACTGCAACAGTGAGCGTGTGATTTAGATCAGTGGTCCTTAATGTTCACTCCTCAGGACCCCCTGAGTCTTGCACGCTTCTGTTCCAACCAGTTTCTCAGTCAGTCAGCCATTGTTACCTTTGATTCATCTGATTGTTTAATTAGCTGACCTATTTTTTTCCTTTTATTTTGTTTTTAAAAAAAGAGGAGTAATGTCAGATTTACACTTACAGGAAATTAAGTGTAAGAGAAGCAAACGACAACGACAAAGAGTTAGAGTGCCAGCCTGGTCAACCTGTAGCGAGAAAAAATAAACAAAATACACACAGTTATTGTGGAGAAGCAAGTTCAGAACAGAATTGTCACAAGATGGTGGAGCCTCCCGTTTTGGGTCCTTCCGACAGAAAGAGGCGGGTCCAGGTTGATGGAAACAGGAAGTGAAATCAGAGGTGTTACAACTGTCAATCACTCAGTCTGCAGTGGGAGGAAACGAGAAAGGCTTGAAGACACTGTGCCAACCCCTGGAGCAGCGGTAGAATTACCTTCAGCCGCCACCTACGTGCACGTGTGTGACACAAGACACCTTATTTTTTTCAGTAACTTTAAGTGCTTTATTTGTTTTGTTATTTTGGAAGTGGTGAGAGAGGACATGCAGGTGATGGGTGTAATATAACAAGATGCAGAGGACAGAAAGATATGGAAGAAGATGATCTGCTGTGGCAACCCCTAACGGGAGCTACTGAAAGAAGAAGATTTGTTTTGTTATTTTTTTAATTCCCTTTTTTTGTGGACTTTGCTTTTTTAATTGTATCTCAATATGGACAAATAATGTTAAGCAGAGCTGGCACCAGCATAAATGACACTGAAGGGAGTAACTACGTCAGTGTTACCCAATTGTGTGCTTATTAGGAAATAACTGTCTAAATAACTAAAACATAAATAATCAAGAAATAGGAATTAGAACAAATTCTTACCCAAATTACACATATAAATTCTGGCTTCATTCAATAACAATACAGCATAACCCGTCTATAATTTCCAGATGGTTGTTAAAAACATAGAAACTGGGAAATAATGGCTTGCTTAACTGAAGTGGGAGTCCAATTAAGAGTAGAAGTGAGTGCAGCAACGGGAGGTCCCAGGACTGAATACTGAAAACCACTGGCTTGGAGTCCAATTCCTGAGCAACTACACCATACTGCCTATGACGGAATTATATAAAATTATATGAAACAGCTCCCAGTAGTTTTTAAATGGCCAGTTTTCTTACAAAAATAGCATAACACATACCATTGTGAAAAGCACTTACTACAACTCAGAGCGGCATACATCAAACCTGTCCAACCATCACAGGGTCACAAGTTAGAAACTAGTTCTAGATGGAGTGCCAGTTTATAACAGGGCCGGATTAGAATCTCCATTTAGCCTAACATACTCGTCTTTTTGATATGGGAGGATATCGGGAATGTTCTGAGAAAAACCCAGGCAGCCATTCGGAGAACATGCAAACTCTAAAGTAGTCGGTGAGCCTGTAGTACTCAGACCAAGGATGCTGGATCTGTGAAGCTTGCAGTCTGGGTAGACATTTTTGGACGTCATGGTGTTTACATTTTCTTTCATTTCTGTACTACTCTTAAATTCAAGGAAAAGAACCTGGCCAAGGGACAGGGTTTGACACTGCAATGACCTCCTGCTATTTACTAAAAGGGGTTGCACTTGAATAAGAGCTGACGGTTTGGTTCTTCCTAATCCTCTGTGGAATCTCCTCTAACCTTTTATAATATATCTGGGAGTGGATTTCCTTCAGCTTTCTAGTATAGTTCTTAAGTGTCTTCTAAGTGATTATGATTACTCTAAAAGGTGTGATGTACAGTTGAAAAGAATAATTCTATTTCTGTTTATGAGAACTGCGACTGAAGTTACAAGGTGTGGATCTTATGCACCTTGCCTGACAAGTGATATGTCAATATGAACAAACTTTCTTAAATGGAGCACCCCTCTGTACTTTACTCATAGAGTACACCACAAATAGATTACACAGTGGGTTGGGGGGCAGCAAGACCCCATTCCTGATTTGGTGGTCAATCATACAACCTTTTTCTTGGCATGCCTTTGTCTTTGGAACTTACCTGCGGGAAATCAGTCTTACTCAGCAACAATTAAGGATGTCTTCTGGTGGTTTTGGTGCTTTCTACCACACATTCTTTGAATCAGAATCCACTTGCTTTACAATTTTCATATCCGGTTTAACACAAAGAGGTATTATCCTTTCAGAGAATTTGATGACAGTTTGCCTAATGCTTGTGTCATTCAATGATATTAGAATGTTGTCGATTCCTTCATTCAGTAAATAAGACTGGAAGCGATTTCATAATATATTGTTTGTCATATGTGCTCCTATTTTAACACACAGTGATGCTGAAATAGCACATTATTATAATGACTAATCTCATTGTAATCATATAGAAAGTGGTAGTTTACAGGAAAAGGTAACTTTAGGAGTAAAACTGGCACTGTTGCTTAGTCATCATGCATCATTTTGAGGGGGATTTAACTTCCACGGTTTATTCACAAGTGTCTGTCTCTCTTCTGGATGTTCATATTCTCTAACTTCAGAAAACACTAATAGCAAACAAAAGAACCCTAACCTTTAATACTTTATGTTTTCCACCTTCACGCCTTCATTAAATGGCATTGCTGTAATCCATTTATTACTTTCTGAACTCCTCTGAGCTCCTACTCACCAAGACAATTCAATGAAGAGCTGGTTAACTGTAAGAGCCCGTGCAAACAGTAAGACGTAACATTGGTTATAACTCCTTACTGCAATACATTTATTTAATCTTGCCTTCCCTTTATTATCAAGTGGAAAGCTCAGTTGAGGGGATAAGTAAACTGTGAAATTTTGATGGAGAGGAAAGGAGTGACCGGGACCTCCCACGTACCACAATGAGTGTCCACTAGTTTAGAAGCGAAAAAATGCAAGAAATGTATAAGTAACACAGGGAAAAGAGTGAGAAAGTGGAGAAATGCACTGGACAGTAAGGTTCTTAAAAAAATGGATCCATCAGTTTCTGGAAACATCTTATTCTTGTTCTGGACGAGGCTGATCCAGAGGCTAGTGGTGTCAGAGGAATGGTAGAGCCCTGACTAGCCTGAACTTGGCCTGAGAACACACTCATGCCTACCAGTATGTGCTCGCCGGGGGGTCCGTCTCTGTTCAGTTTTATTGCTGTTTTTACTTTAAGATGCCCTTCATTTTCTAATTGTTGCATTCATTTCTTGCTGGGGATTGAGATAAATGGGGTGGGATAGATCTGCACTTGTCCTTAATAGCACCTGCGCTGCGACTCTTTAACACTCTGTGTGCCCCCAGCATTATGTTGAGGCATTTACAAAATCTTGGATTTTCATTATGTATTAGCTTGAATTCTACACAAGGCTAAGTGCTGTTTTTTGAGTTTGAGTCAGAGACAGGTATAAAGGTTTTAACCTGGGAGGGGCAAGCTTGTCAGTTGGCCCCCCTCAAGACCCCTCCACCAGCATATTAATGCACACCCAGCAGTCAAGGATTTTGTCTATGCAGGCAGCCGGGCAGAGAGACGTACATACATTGGTAGACCTATGGAAGATGGAGAGACTTATGTTTGTTACCTTTGTGTGCCCTCCTGCTGCCTCACCTCCACCACTGCACCACAGTTTCTTCAGGGTATCCATTGGGAGAATTATTTAGTCATGACTGATTGTTCTTTCTGTTGCCTGTTTAGATTATCAGTGCCAATAATTAGATTGTCTTTGTTAGTTTATTGTTAATGTTGCCTCTGTGTTTTACCACATATCTCACTGAATTTTCTAACTTGCGAATATTGCCAACCATCCCACATTTATTCTGAAGGTAAGAACTGACTGCTGAAAACAGAGTAAAAGTGTGTGTGTTTAAAGTAAGAGGAAATGCTTTGACTGTATTGTCATTTGCATGGCAATATGAATTAAAGTCAATTCCAGGGTCACTATTTACTCTAACCTTGTTGAGACAGACCACTGCAGATTCCACTGCGACAGCAAGAACCAGCCAATGCAAGACATTTCACAGTTGCTGCCAAGACCGTCTGGGTAAAAGAAGTAGTGAAAATAAAACTGGGCCAGGATTAGTCTGGTTTTATGTGGTTCCTGCTGCTAAAGTAAACCGGCATAAAAAGGACAATGCCATAAATTGTTTAGTGATTCAATAATTCAAGTTAGAACTTTGTGGAAGGATTGGATAAAAACATGAAAGGACTTGGCGGACCACTCACAGGAAAATGCAACTGCCAGTACGTTCTTTATCTAAATGTGTAAAATGCTAAGGATGTCATTCTGTCACACAAAAACGTGTGAACCACTGGGCCTTGAGCATTGATCTTGATCTTAATCCAACGCTTATGACATGATAAGCGTAACACGACCCAAGAATCTGAGGAGTGCGCTATCTCGGCCATGTAATTGGGCTTCATGTCCTTCTCAAGGCAGTTGGTGTCTCGGCCACATGCCCTGGCTGACAGGAAAAGAACAGTATCAATATCTGGTAACAATGAAGCACATTGCACAGGGCGAATGACTGTTTCCTTTGCAAATGCAAGTCATACACTCCAAGCACAACAAAATGTCATACATGACCAAAGATTCTGCAGTGCGGGCTTCCTCTGCTACGTAATTGGGCTGCTGGTCCAAGGGCCATCTTAAGAGCATCATAGGCCCCCATGTCAAAGTAGTGCACTGGGATCCCTGTTTCGACAACAAAACAGAAACATACATAGGCATCAGAAACACTGTGAGCCCCTATGCTCCTGGGGCCCCCCAGACAGTGCCCATTATGCCAATATGTTAAGACAGCCCTGGCTGGTATTTCTCATAGCAAGCAGTGGCAAGGTCGACAGGAAAAGAACTGTGGTGACTTCTGATGACAATAAAGCACATTGCACAGACAAACTGTTTTCATCACAAGCACAAGTCATACACTACAAAAAACAAAAGAAGGTCATACGCACCATTGGGTCACAGCAAAGGTGGCAGCACTTTCAGCAGAGAGACCTGGGGTGTTGTGTTGTACGAGGAGTGCATGAGCCACCTTTCTTCGAGGACCAGAGGTCTGAATTTTTCACTGTTTCTTAAATAGATAGATAGACAGATAGATCTATAGATAGATAGATAGATATTTTAGCTACTGTAATATTTCATATTGTTGGAGATAACTGGGCTTTGGCTACTGCTGCTGACTCACAGGTCTAGAGTCCTGGGATTGAATCTCGAGCTCAGTTGGCACACTCCTCAAATGCCTACAGAGGCCCCGCATTCTAAATGTGCTTATTAAATGGGACCATTAAATCAGCCTGCTGACTGAATGTACATACGTATGTATGTATGTATGTATGTATGTGTGTGTGTGTATGTATGTGTGTGTGTGCGTGTGCCCTAAGTGGATTGCTGTTACATCTGAATGTTAACTCCTGCCTTGTGTGCAGTGCTGCTGGGACAGGCCTCTCTGATCCTGTGTTGGATAAACTGTTTTAGCAATAGATGGATGGATGGGTTTGGGGTGAAAAAAAATATTTTACTGCTGAGATAAATAAACAAAATCTCTCATAAATAGCAATTCAAATAGCTCCACCACCATACTGGCACAGCAACAATAGAGAGCAGTATGTAAGAACAGTAAATAAGAACATCCATCCATTATCCAACCCGCTATATCCTAACACAGGGTCACGGGGGTCTGCTGGAGCCAATTACAGCTAACACAAGGCGCAAAGCAGGAATAAATCCCCGGGCAGGGCGCCAGCCCGCTGCAGATAAGAACAGTATGTGTTCACAAAATTGCACTTTAAAACTGAGGAAAGAAAAGACAAAAGAGCAAGGCACTGAAGTTCAGTAAAAAGAGCCATTGCTTTGATCAACACAAACCTGTTCAAATGTCAGATGACTGGAGGAGATGCAAACTGACGGACTTCTTTTCTTTTCTTTAGTGTGCCGCTTTTTTTCTTTTTTTTTTTACTTCCAAGTGCTTATATGCAACAGATGTCAATAAGGTGTACAATTTCAAAGGAAGCTAATATAACAAATACTTGATGCTTTTATTTTTGATGTTTTCAATGCCTCTTTTAAGGTCATTTGGACTCCTCCTCCAAAGGCGAATGATTTCTGGGAACATGCTGCTGCACGACATAGCAGCTATGAATGGTTATTTGTCCATTCCCATGTTAAATCTTACAAGGCTAAAGGCATCTGGGAACACATCCTTGTTCTAAGCAGGTACAACCATTTACTTACCCACAACTAGACCATTTAGGGGCATTGATGGATGTAATGTGTTTGTTTTACAAGAATGGGAAGAAAATGGAGAGCCTGAGGAAAACCCATGTAGACTTATGGACAATGACGGTCAGCAATCCATTCAGAAATCGAACCTCAAACTTTTGAGCCACTGCCAGCATACAGTACATGATCATTAAAAGATGCATTCATCCATTCGTTTCCTATACCTGCTTTTTCCAAGTCTAAGTAAACACAGAAAAAATGAAAACACCTATAGCCATGAACATAATTATGCCTACTTACTGCTATTTTTATTCTAAAAAGCCATCTGATGTGCCGTGGGGTAGACCCTAACTAGTGACAGATTTAAATCTTTCTCTTTGGAAAATTCCATCCTTTATGTTTCCAAAAGAATGTGAACTTCAGATTTAGCCCTTCCTGCTTTTGTTTTCAGAGATCGTTTTTGTTTTCAAATGGCACCCTCTGACTTCTAGTTCATTTTAGGCCCAGTCTGTTCAGAAGTTCATTTGATAAGGGCAGGCCGGAGATGTGCCACTGTGTAACTACTGTCTCCTGTGTTGTTTCTTCTGCCTGGTTATAAATTAAAAGGTTAGAGCCACACTTGGCTCAGGTCAGTCCCATCCTGGACTTGAACTCGCTGATCAGCACTAAGCAGGCAAATGAGTGACTTGGTTCATTTTTACAAATGTTTGTGACTCTTCTTCAATATTGTAAAGACCTGAGTGAATCTGAAAATAAAAAAACAGGCTTTTTCTTCACTGCTACAAACAAACCCCTCACTGGACACAGACCTACATTCTCATGAAAAGCAAACATACAAGTGGATTAGCCTGCTAAACTAAAGGAACAATCCAAAACCCTGGGAAGGAACTCTTCTGTAGGAGATGGAGACGTCACCTCACCAGCCATTTCAGCAGGTTCACACCTCAACTCATTTACACTATGTTCAATCCATAACTCTTAATTGTTTTTAGAAAGGAAGATTGATTTAATCTAAATAGTACAATTTTGATAAGAAATGTCGACAATGTGAGGATGGAATCCCAGATCGTCATACTTAGACATGATAAAGATGATTTAGAAGCTTTAGTGCATTCTTATAGACCAGGGGATCCCAAGTTCAGGTTTGTGGGCCCCCTGCACCTGTAGTTTGACAGTCAGTGCTGCTTTATCGTTACGTTTAACTGATCTCACTTTAATGTTCTTTTTTATTCAATTAAAAATAAGTAATGCTTAATTTGTCTTGCCCCTTTATAATTAACCTTTTATGTAGAGGTTGTTCCCATTGTATTAGCCAAATGGTGACAACAGTGAAGAAAGAAGAGGAACAAACACCTCCATGCTGCTGTCACTGGTCATGTTCATTGGTAAGACATGCTTCGTAATGAGCAGACAAGGGACATGGTAGTGACGTTGCTGCTCCCCTTTAAGGTTCATCTGCACTGCTCTTTGTTTATCATTAGCATCTGGACCAGTAGCGGTGCCAGGAATAGGGTGGGCCAAAATTTGTAACGTGTGGGCCTAATATAATTTTTATTTCTGCTAAATATACATCAATTTAAAAAAGAATCAAAAGTCCAGTTATACTGACATAATTATTTTTTTTTGCACGTCTAGTCTGAATTGTCCTGGGTATGACGTTAATCTGCATCCAGCCCTGCAAGTAGGCCCTCCAACCTGCACGGAAAAACCTGGGGTTTGGTGGCAGAATTGGCCCCCCAGCCACCATAAACAACCTCACACTGGTTCCACTCCATCTGAATTAGAGTGGTGCTGAGGGGTCACCCATTGCATGGCTTAACCACTAAACCACACTGCCTGCCATATAACAGCAAACAGTCCGATATCTGTTGTACCATTCATTGCGCATGCAAATCTGATACGTGTGTTTCAATATGTCCATATAAGCGAGTGAATTTGTCCTCAACTAAATTATTACAAAAATGTCAAAATCCCATCTTTCGATATCCCGTATTCCAGTCACACACTCTTATCTGTTGTATCAACGAGCAGCAAAGCTGTGTGAGCCTTACCAGCAATAGCAGAAGTTGGAAACTTTGATACCGATTGAGTTGGCAACTTGTGGATATCCGGCAAATTTGTGACCTGGCCGATCCTTTGACATTTGGCAGCTGGGTGGTTGTAGATTTTCCAGCAAACTTAGTAGCCAGTGTGGTAGCACACCCATCGCTAAAGTGGACACAGCTAGTGCAGGGGCTTCCACTTGCCATTGGGGCATCACTGAAGTTTTCAGGGCCGACATCAGACTCCACATTGCCGGTCAATCCAATAGGTGACATGGGTGGTCACTTGGAGCACCGTTTTTGAAAGTTAAGGGGCGCACTCCTTGGAAAATGAGGGGCGTCGTTTTTATGTAACTTAAGCAGTGTGCGCTCTGTGCCTTTCCGTTAGGGGCATGCACCCAAATCCCCCTTGGGCTCTAAATGGGTTTCGGCTGGCACTGGGACTTGTTTCCTTTTGCTAATAAAACTGAAAGGGCTGTTTGTTGAGAAATAGTTCATGTTTCCCTCCAACAAGATGAAGCCTGGCAGTAGTAATGGGGGATTAGCAAACGCTTCATTCTTTTTGAGTGACGGTTTTCAGAGAATTATAGGACTTGATTCAGTGGAGCTCAATGGGAGCACTAAGTAACTTCAGTAAATGACAAATTTATAACCTCCTGCTAGGGTCCCATGTTTTGAGCAGCTGTGATTGGCTGAATTTTAAGTTAGTCTTACATTCTAAATCTTCTTATTCTGCCATATGCTGTACAATCGTCATCAATACATGTGCTTCCCAAATACATTTTTAAGAATTAAATACACTTTTCCACTGATCATTTACTGGTGATTTTGCTTTGTAAGTTTATAATCGACTGATATTTTAGTCAAGGGAGATGTGCATTAAAATGCATGTGTGCAGTATAGGGTAACTTTCAATTGATGAAAAAACAAATTAAAAAGCTATCGGGTGGGCTAATGAAGAAAGTGGATGGCCCAGCCAGGCCCAATACTGCCACCCCCATGATCTGCACATAATTAATGGCACAGACGCTACAGAAAAAGGTAAAGTAAAAAGAAAAAGACAAAAGAAACATAAGCACCTAGTACTATAGCAAAGAATTCATATATTTATTAATTCCTAAGAAATATTTGTAGGCCAAAGATCTAAATAATAATGTCAAGGAAAAATAAGAATAATGCACTGATTGAGGAACAGGGTTAAAATAAAAAGCTGCTGTCACTGCAGCCCCAGAACTGAACTTGCAAACCACTGCTATAGGTGATGGCGAGCAGCAGACTTACATTTTCATCACCTTGTGAGCCCCGATTAAGTCATTTAACTTGTCTATGCTGCATTTGTAAATCAACTTAACTGTGTAAGCAAGGCACCTAGGGATTCCAGTCACTAAAAAACCATATAATGAACAAACATGGCTGTTGTCCTCACAAAAGGAAGGTAGTGCTGCATAAGGCATTAATACCTACACTGCACCACAGGGTAAGGGCTGGAGTGGGCAGAGCAACTGGAATAGTGAGGCAGAATTCTGCCAGCCTAACGTTAGCCATCAATTCCAGCACCAGCAGAAAACAGAAATAAAGAGTACATGGCTGTCTATGGTGAAGCTCAGAGGCACGTACGGCCACTCTAACCTAACACAGGCAGGCAGGACACAAGTTTCACCCCACAGCACACGTTTTATTCACTCTTTCTCTGCTCCCCACAACACAGTACATAAAGCACCAACAAGCACAGATAAACACAGTCCATTTGCCTCCAGTCGTCCTTACAGGCTTTGTCCTCTTCCTCCTGACTCTGCCCATTGTGTAGTGGCGACTGGCCCCTTTTATAGGACACCAGGAAGGACTCCAGGTGCCCAATGACCTTCTTCCAGGGCCCAGTAAAAATCCAGGCGCCCCCCTGGCGGTGGCCACGGGCCCCATCAGGGTTGAGCTTCCATGTTCCAAACCAGTGGCCCCACTACAAGCCAAGGGGGCTGCCCTCTATCAGCCCCGGGGAGACAGTATCCAGAATAAGCCCTCTCCCCTAGTCCTTCTGTACCAAAGGCGTCCTGGCTGGGTAAGAGCCCCGGCAGTCTGCCACACTATAATTGGTTCATTGGTATATAGTGCTTTTGATTGGGTACAGGTTCAGAGCACTTATACATATTTAAATTTACAATGCACAACAGTGAATTATTACAGTATAGGCCTACACCAGGGGCACTCAGTTCTGGCCCTATAGTGGTCCATAGTAGCTTCAGGTTTTTGTTAATTAAAATCCTTTTATATGTTAGCAAAGCGAGGCGTTTTTTGGGCTTAGTTTTAAAAAAACTCACTTGTTATGATTCAGAACCCTTAATTGCTTATTTATTTTTAAACTGCTATATTAAGGTTTTATTTGTAGTCTGTTTTTAGTTCATAATGAGGTGCAAATGACAAAGGAACCACCTGCTCTCCAGCTGACAGGCTTCCATTTAAATCTGTGTACATGCATCATGAAGTATCTGTGTTAATACAATATTTTGAAATAAATGAAAGAGAAGAGAAGAGAATGAGTAAGAGGTACAAATCATTTCCAGACCACAAAACATTTTCTCCGAAAATGAAAAACCTATAATGTGATAAAGATTTGATTTTGGAAGATTGAAAGCACAAACAAACCAGAGGATTAAATACCAAGTTTCATTATCGGCTAGGCCTGGCATCTAATTGCAAAACTTGGTTAGAATGAAAACCTGCACTCTCTGTGTGGACTGTCAGGAACAGAGGTAAGCACCCCTGCTATACATATAAAACAATGAAAATTACATTAGACACACTGTTATGGTACTAAATCCATAATCACAGATTATTACAGATGATCCAACACTAACATACCAAAAAAAGTATACAGAATATAAATGATTGAACACACAACAAATGTAAGCACACGACATGACCTTCATATAGTGCCTTTCTGTGCTTTGCACTTAGATACAACCACTACAACTTGCCTGAAGAAGGGGCCTGAGCTGCTTCAAAAACTAGCATATTGTAATCTGTTCAGTTAGCCAATAAATGGTGTCATTTTGGTCATTTTTCTTGACTTCTCATTACACTTAGATAGATAGATAGATAGATAGATAGATAGATAGATAGATAGATAGATAGATAGATAGATAGATAGATAGATAGATAGATAGATAGATAGATAGATAGATAGATCTTATTTATCCCCATTGCTTCCATGTATTTTCTAAAAATGGAGAAGTAGATTAAGTTATTTAGTTCTTGGTCAAGCAGTGTAGTCAGTGGTGAGGACTTTACCAGAAAGTTTGAGGTTTACAGTGCAGTGTTGTGGTCAGTTCAACTCTATCTTTGAACTTCTTCTTCTTCTTGTTTCGGCTGCTCCCGTTAGGAGTTGCCACAGCAGATCATCTTCTTCCATATCTTTCTGTCCTGTGCATCTTGTTCTGTTACACCCACCACCTGCATGTCCTCTCTCACCACATCCATAAACCTTCTCTTAGGCCTTCCTCTTTTCCTCTTCCCTGGCAGCTCTATCTTTAGCATCCTTCTCCCAATATACCCAGCATCTCCCCTCTGCACGTGTCCAAACCAACACAATCTCGCCTCTCTGACTTTGTCTCCCAACCGTCCAACTTGAGCTGATCCTCTAATGTACTCATTTCTAATCCTATCCATCCTCGTCACAACCAGTGCAAATCTTAGCATCTTTAACTCTGCCACCTCCAGCTCTGTCTCCTGCTTTCTGGTCAGTGCCACCGTCTCCAACCCATATAACATTGCTGGCCTCACAAACCATCCATGCATTTTCTAATTTACTTATCTAGATCAGGATCACAGGTGGACAATTCCTGAATGGTACTGGAGGTAAGGTGGGACCCAGCTATGGCACTGCCAGTGTAGAGTTTGCAAGTCTTCTTGATTTGTGTTGGTTCCTCATCTGGTAACCAGGTTTCCACTGACATCTCAGAGATTTGTCAACTGACTGGACTATTGTGACTATGGTATTGTGTGTGAGTATTTTTTAACAAAGAACTGAGCATCTGTATACACTCCACGAGAGAACATGACATGGGCTCTTTAATTATATCATGGGTGCTCTTCAGCTGCAGTGTATTTTTTTCACTAAGGACCTGATCTCCTCCCACTTACTGCAATTCAGTAGTGAGCAATACTGTAAGTATGAATTTGAATTTTTTATTTTAATTTAATTAAATTTAATTATTTTTGTAAAAGTGGTTTTGGGGAGGAAAACTAACAAACTTTGGTCCAGCGATCTTATCCAAGAAAGAAAGACTAAACTCTAAGCCAAACTGGGGAGTAAACAAGACGCTTTTATTAGGTAGAACACAAATCATGTGTACACTGGCTGGAAAGAAATCTGCTAAATAATTTGGCTCCACAAGCCTGTTTAGGAAATTGCACTTGCCTGATTTTGCTGAGCTGAAAAGTGACGTGACCCATTTCAGAATTATTTTCCAAACTGGAACTGCTTTAATGAAATAAACATGTCTGGTAACAGACTCATGTAGAGTAAATGTGCAAAAAAAAGCAGAAATCAGCAACATGCTGCTGGCACATGAAGTGCTACAGAAAGGATAAGCATCTCTGACAAGACTTTACTTATTCTGTGATAAAACTGAAAAACCTCAATTACCTAAGAGACATGCAGTATACTAATGGGCACATTATTCAAAAAGCTAACTTTGTAATGGCATAATAAAGCTCCACGTTTGTATTTCTAGAGAACGGTTAAACCAATTGTGTAGCACATGTCATTTATTTTCTGAATACACCGATTCCAATGTAGAGTTTAATGCAATCTTGCTCTTACTTGACCAATGTGTGGATGTCACTCTGTCACAGGAAACAGTCACTCATGGCAGCAGCAGTTTCAAATCAACAGCCACCCTAAATGGCCCAACTTTGTGTTAAAGAAGAAAATTAAAACAATACACTGAGACATGAGGAGAATGTGTGAACTGTGCACACTAGTCCTTTTGACCAGTTACGATGAGCTGAACTTTCTTCTGCACCACCATACCAACCAACTAAACAGGCCAAGCAGGATTTTGTTTATTTACTAGAGGGTTAACCTCTGTTCACGTCGCTCGCCAACCCCTGTGGCCTACGCCATGTGCCAGCCACTTCGCGTCTCTGCCGCTCGCGTTGTGAAGAGGGGGGCTGAACGCACCCCAAGGAGACGCTCCTCCATAACCCCCTCTTAAACGGTGATACAATGGGAAACAAATACAGTATTTTTTTACCTCCTCTTTGCTCGATCAGCTGCTGGCTTGCTGCTGCTGTGCCACGTGATTTGCATCTCGCACGGTGCTTCGAACATTTAAAAGCCTGTATAGCACCTGTCCTACTCTTTGTCTTTTAATTTCTGGCCCCGGGCATGGTTAAATCTCTTGGCACAAAGTCTTGTCTCGCGAGATGTGTGTTCTTGATATTTTTTAGTTTATAATTTAAAAACGGAACACGAATCTGAAAATCTAACAATATCACATTAAAGTTTGATCAATTCTGAAAAGAATGATACCAAACATATAAATGTAGGTTTTAAAATAAGCCTGATTTAAAGTGTGACAAAAAACGTGACATAAAATTGTTGCACTTTTAGGTTTAGGATTTTATATATATATATATAGAGTAGATTTTCTTTTGTTTAGGACAACAGCTCCATTACACTGTTTTGAACCACCTTAATTGCAGCTAGATGAATTACTGTAGATTCAAGTAAGTGTGGGTCGTCTAAAGATTATTATTATTGTGCTGGTTATACCAGTGCTATTTAGATGTTCCACAGCAAAAATGTACTTATGAGTAATTTGGGAGGATCTACTGCTGTTTTTTTTTAGTCTTTTCAGAGGCAGAAATATATTAAAAATAAAACCCCAAGGCATAATAAAATCTGAAGGTGTAAATACTCCCCAGGGCAATTTCTACAACATGGCTTTACGTGATACCATATCTTAGAATGGAAGAAGGTTTCAGGACTACACAAGGATAACATATAAATGGCAACAGTAGTAAGCTTCTATTGTATATTTTCCATTGTATTAAAATTACAAAAGTGATCATAAAGGGTTGGGTTCATGTAATTGAAGGTTGATGGCACAAAAACAAAGACCTCGACAGTCTGATGTTATAATGTCTTTCAAGACAAGTGTCCAAATGATGAATGAGGTCAATATGGAGGTGGAGGGGGTTATATGGCAAGGTTGCCCAAAGGTTTAAGTGACCAGAAGCCAGAAGTGATGTTCTGCTTCTTGGCACCTGCTGGCAAAAGAGGAGGAGAGTCATTAGTTAATAGCACCACCCTCAACTCGAGGTGGAATTACTAAGCCCTGAAGTTGTCTCCCAAGCATGTGGGTGTGACGCCATATTCAGGATAACCTTTAGGAATTACTTATTGAAGCAGATTTACACCAGGTTTGGATCAATCTGCTTGTAACTAAAGTTGTAAAATCTGTGAACTAGTAAAGAGGCAGGTCTCCAGGATTTCACGAAGTCGCTATGTCTGGTACTGTACATTTCCTTCTTTTTGAAAACCGTACTTTTGAATTGAAGGGATCACTCACAGTCTCACACCTCATCCTTCTTTTATTCCTGTTCTCAAATGGCACCTTGAAGATGTATGGGATGACAGTCAAATAAAAGGACTTGGGCCACATTGTATTATTACATCGTGTAAAACTAAAGCAAAGGCTGTTGCATGAGAACTGAATGTAATCTCTCCATCACATACATCATTTTTCAAAAGCTTGACAGGCCTTCACCACATTCTTCTCTATTAAATTAGATAATTAGAATCTTTATATCATATTATCTCCTGACACTGGAGGCGCCCACATCAAATTCATTCTTTATCCCGGCTTTTTTTTAAATATCATGTGGGTTGTACCGTTTGTATCCAGTTTCAGCTGTCACAGTGAGAGGTGTACGCAATTCCTAGCAGGGTCCACAAGTCTGACAGTAAAGCAGGTGTGTTTCCAAAGGCAAGGCAGACATCTGTTTGAAGATAAAGTGGATTGCAAGACTTACCCACTAACCTAAGCCAGTCAGTCATCTTCCAACCCGCTATATCTTAACTACAGGGTCACAGGGGTCTGCTGGAGCCAATCCCAGGGCACAATGTGGGAACAAATCCCGGGCAGGGCACCAGCCCACCACAGGGCACACACACTCACACACCAAGCACACACTAGGGACAATTTAGGATTGCCAATGCACCTAACCTGCATGTCTTTGGACTGTGGGAGGAAACCCACACAGACACGGGGAGAACATGCAAACTCCAGGTAGGGAGGACCTGGGAAGCAAACCCGGGTCTCCTTACTGCGCCATCATGCCGGCTGCTAACCTAAGCATTCAGCTTATTTTTATTATCATTATTGATAGAAGAACACAGTGGCAGTGTAGTTAGTTAGAATTTCAAAGTCCTGGCTTGGCCATTGTCCATGTGGAGTTTGCTACACTCCCCTTGCATGTGGGGGTTTTGTATTAAAATGGCAAATGTTAATTGTAAACTCTAAACTGGCCTGATACGAATGTGTGCCTGTACTACTGTAGACTGGCCTCTCATTCACAATAACCTGACATTACCCTCGGCTGCCTGTGGCCTTGTATTGGACAAAACAGAAAAATACTTGGTTACTAAAGTTGAATGCTAAGAGTCTTATTTGATCACCACTCTCTTAAAAATGAAGATGCCAAAGTGGTTCTTTAGAGCGATGCCACTGGAAAACCAGTTTTGGTTCCTAGAAGAATCATCCTCCATGAATCGTCCAGAAAGAACCTTTTATTTAGATCTGAAACAAGTCTTACCAAGAAAGGAAGATAACAGATTTGTGAAATGCCAGTGGGCTCTGGATTTTAAAAGGACTCTTGCTTCACACAATGAGAGGCTAAGTTCAGGTTTTCTTCATATGTTCATATCCTCCTCGGTTAGCCTACTATACATTAAAGATGTCAGTGTGTTCACATATTAGGAACCTTTACAAAACCCAAAGAACCAGTTTCACAGGCAAAGACCCCTTCCCAGAATGAAATGGTTTTTAGTCAAGTAAGGATTTGATGAGGAAATTACAAAACCGAGTAAAGTGCTATTAAAGGAGTAATATTTTTTAAAAGTGCAAGGTTGCATATGTAACGGAGACTGTTAGATAGATAGATAGATAGATAGATAGATAGATAGATAGATAGATAGATAGATAGATAGATAGATAGATAGATAGATAGATAGATAGATAGATAGATAGATAGATAGATAGATAGATAGATAGATAGATAGATAGATAGATAGATAGATAGATAGATACTTTATTAATCCCAAGGGAAAATTCACATGTGGTATGGCTGCTGGTTTGACCTTGATGCACATTAATTTGATCTTTTAGTAAAGACCTTCACTTAGTTTTTTGGTATGGTTTTGATCTCCTGATCCATAATGCTCTCTTGCCTCTTGTGGCTGGACACTTACTCTGTGAAGAACTGTTCCTTATCTGCCCGGGACCCCCGTGACCCTGTGGATTTAGCGGGTTGGAAAATGACTGATGTGAATTGTGAATTTCCCCTTGGGATTAATAAAGTATCTATCTATCTATCTATCTATCTATCTATCTATCTATCTATCTATCTATCTATCTATCTATCTATCTATCTATCTATCTATCTATCTATCTATCTATCTATCTATCTATCTATCTATCTATCTATCTATCTATCTATCTATCTATCTATCTTCACTTCAGAAGAGGTCACACGCCTGACTCTAAGCATGTTTGGGCCCGGACAATACTTGGATGGAAGACCATTTAGGAAAGCTTGGGTTGCTGCTGGAAGCGGTGTTGGCAAGACCAGTAGGGGGCGCTTACCCTGTGGTGTGTATGTGGGTCCCAATGCCCTACTGAAGTGACAGGGTCACTGTGATGTAAAAATGGTGCTGTCCTTTTGATGAGATGTAAAACTGAAGTCTTGACTCTCTGTTGTCATAAAAGATCCCTGGCTAGAGTAGGGTGTATCCTGACGTTTAGGCTAAACTGCCCACCATAGGCTAGTCATTCTGGCCCCTAATCATCCCCTGTCTCTATTTGGCTAACTATTTCTCACCCCTTCACCACCTAATAGCTCATGTACGGTAAGTGTATGGGCACAAAAATGGCTGACATTGCATCATCCAGGAGGATGCTGCACATTAGTGCTGGTTATTAAAGTGGCTACCCCACTCTCTAGGTGAAGTGTTTTGACAAGCACTATATAAATGTAAAGAATTAACTGTTATTAGTATTTTAAAGTTAGGAACAAAATAAAAAAACAGTCAATATTCTGTAGCCAATAAGTTAGAAATTGAAAATTGTAAGCAGCACTTGCAAAAGAACTCGTCTGCAGTCTCGAATAACGATTGTGAGCACAATACAGGTATTTAAATACTGTCATACCAGTGACATGACACTGTGCGACTTCAGGGACCACACACTTTAACAACCGGCTATTGCATCATGGGAATGGGAACACTGAATTTCTAAAGCTCGATTTTTTTTTTATTTTGATTTGAAAACTGTTAATAGAAGTCAACTTGTTCCAATTACAGTTTCAAATCCTAAATTAAAAAATCAGCACAGACCAAACAAACACTTATCAAGCCTAGAATAAAAGAAATAAAAGTAAGTTAACGTAATAGTAGGCGGCCAAAAAACTGGATAAAAAATCCGGACAATATCATATAGCTATTAAGGGAACTTCACAGAAGAATGCTTCATTTAACTTTCCCCATGGAGCTTGTTAATCAGTTGCCAGTGTCTAAAGTTTACAACACGTGTGACTGGGTCTACATTGGTTAGTTAACTTGGCCAAAAATAAAGACCTGTTTTGGTGATTAACCAGAAATAGTTTGCGAAGGTGAATGTAAGGCCACACACGTGTCAGTGTCTGAATTTCTGTCCTGTAGCCAACGCCCTGCTCATGCAGTCCTCATCCCATACTTTTCAATTAAACACACGACCATCTGTCTGAACGGTGTGATCACTTCCTGCCCCTTTGTTTGGTCTTGTCTAACAGAGCAGCCTGGTGTAGAAGGCATGGAGAACCAGCTCTTTAAAATAGTAGATGCGTGCTGTCAGTCGGCCAACCTGCTCACATTTTCAGCCTGGAGGTAACAGTATACAAAGATCAAACATACAGTTAATTAACTGTCTCAAAGTTGCAGACACCAATCCCACTGTACACTCAGCATCAGAAACTGGCAAGCTACTTGTGTATGTTTGAAGACACTTGTCAAAACGACTGGAGTATTCATGAAAGTGCTTACACTGACTAAACGACTGACTGACTGAAAACGGCTTGCCAAGGAATTAGTCTAGAATACTTTTATTTTTCTTCAAAGACAAAAACTTGCATGAAACATTCTGGAGGTAATAGTTGTGAAGTGAATCCTCAGTGATGTAGTCGCTGCAGGCAGAAAAATGAAAAGGGCTAACCAGGGCAGAGTCAGCCTGAAGACCCTAGGGGATTGACCACCCTAGGGACTCCATTGTACAAATTCACATACTGAAGAACACCAATTCAATAGATGGACTAACCTTGGGGACTAGTGTATAAATTCACAAAATGAAGAATACAATTACCCTGGCATTCTCATTAGATGTTGTCACATGTGGAAATAGACACCACAAAAAGGGAATTTCTACTCCACAAGAAAATGCCAGTGACAATTATATTATCACAAAACTCAAAACAGTCTCCTTTATGGATTATTCTCACATGGCGGGCTTCTCATAGTTTTTATCTTGTCCTTTCACTCCTATTAAAATGTTGCTTCCTGAATTGCCTCATATCTTTCTCCAGCATGTCATTACCTAGCAGTGGGTCCACTTTTGCGTCTCATAGCTCTGATTAGGCACTGTGTGTTAATCGAGTGGCCATTAGCCCACATCTCTCTATATATAAAATCCAACATCTGTAAGCCAGTCTATATGTCTGTCCGCTTTTCATTAGAGAACTTCTTAACAGATTAAATTGGGTTTTTTTTCTACAGGGTGGTCCAGATCTAATTATGCAATTATTGCATTGCATTAGAAGTTGCATATTTAGATCTGGACCACCCTATATAATTTGCTTAAACATTCCGGTTGATTTTGTGACTTCTGTCATTGCAGTATCATAGTTTGCTTACAGTACTGATTTATTTGTGCGATTCTGAGAGAGACGCAGAGGACCGAGGGGAGCGGGGCAGGGCCCTCTTCATTCACGTGCCAGCCTCAGGGCGTGTACCTTACCTCCACTTAGCTAGCGAACGAGAGAACTACTTAACGGATTTAGATTGGGTTTTTTTCTATAATTTGCTTGAACATTCCGGTTGATTTTGTGACTTCTGTCATTGTGCTATGTATCATAGTTCGCTTGCAGGAGCCATATATTCATGCTAATCTGAGACAGAGGCTGCAGGCTGAAGAAGCATGACGTCAGGAGTAGGGAGCCGGGCAGGGCCCTCCTCACTCACGCCAGCCTCTGTTCGAGTCAACCTCTGCATTTTGAAGCATACCTTGCCTATTCTTAGTTAGAGATACCTGTTGGTTTATTAATTTTTAAAGTTTGTCCTGTTTCACTACTACGCAGGAATGCTGGGGATGATGGCTAGTAATAAATATATTAATTCAGTTGTTAGAGTAAAAACCCCATAGGCAGCCTGAAAATCATCTAGAAATAGGGAGGGGGGAACCTAGAAAGGCACTAGCAGACAAACTCTTTAAGGCAATGTTGGCAAACTGCTGTCACCAACAATAACAACATTTATTTCTACGGCACATTTTCATACACAGGATGTTGCTATAAGTGCTTTACAAGATGTCAAAGAAATAGCTGCAAGAAAGAAAAACAAATTTAGGTAAGAACAATAAGGAATAAGTAACACAAATAAATCATTATGGACTTACATAAAATAGATATTTAAATTAGTAGAGTGGTGGAGTCCTTGTATAGTATTGTATTGTACGTCTCTAATGATGACTACGATGAAGGTCAGATGGCCCAGAGGACAGAAAAAAAATAAAAAAAGAACTCCAGATAACCAGTGGGGTTAATACCTTCTAGGTGTATTAGATGCTCCAAAAGTAAATTATCCATAGTGAGATGAGGACTCACGAAGCACTGATAGACAAAACATGACTCCAATACGGAACAGATGGAACTCTAAAACTCTAAGTGCGCCTGACTCTATGAGTGAAATTAGGAGTCCATGGTGGCTTTCACACAATTCAAAGAGCAGGCAGTCTTGAAGCCACCAAAGATACCAGATGTAGTTTAGGGATGTCATTTATCCAGCACTGACCACTCCAGACCAGAGACAGTCTACCCAGGAGTGTGGTTTTTCTAGTACTGACCACTGTAGACCTTGGATTTTACTCCTGGGCCTGACAACGATCCATGGATAGTTTACTGGGTACCCAGCTCCAGACATTTAGATAGATAGATAGATAGATAGATAGATAGATAGATAGATAGATAGATAGATAGATAGATAGATAGATAGATAGATAGATAGATAGATAGATAGATAGATAGATAGATAGATAGATAGATAGATACTTTATTAATCCCAATGGGAAATTCACATTCTTCAGCAGCAGCATACTGATACAATAAATAATATTAAATTAAAGAATGATAATAATGCAGGTGAAAAACAGACAATAACTTTGTATAATGTTAAATGTTAACGTTTACCCCCCCCGGGTGGAATTAAAGAGTCGCATAGTTTGGGGGAGGAACGATCTCCTCAATCTGTCAGTGGAGCAGGACAGTGACAGCAGTCTGTCGCTGAAGCTGCTCTTCTGTCTGGAGATGATACTATTAAGTGGATGCAGTGGATTCTCCATGATTGATAGGAGCCTGCTGAGCGCCCTTCGCTCTGCCACAGATGTTAAACTGTCCAGCTCCATGCCAACAATAGAGCTTGCCTTCCTCACCAGTTTGTCCAGACGTGAGGCGTCTTTCCTCTTAATGCTGCCTCCCCAGCACACCACTGCGTAGAAGAGGGCGCTCGCCACAACTGTTTGATAGAACATCTGCAGCATCTTATTGCAGATGTTGAAGGACGCCAGCCTTCTAAGGTAGTATAACCGGCTCTGTCCTTTCTTGCACAGCGCATCAGTATTGGCAGTCCATTCTAATTTATCATCCAGCTGCACTCCCAGATATTTATAGGTCTGCACCCTCTGCACACAGTCACCTTTGATGATCACTGGGTCTATGAGGGGTCTGGGCCTCCTAAAATCCACCACCAGCTCTTTGGTTTTGCTGGTGTTCAGGTGTAGGTGGTTTGAGTCGCACCATTTAACAAAGTCATTGATTAGGTCCCTATACTCCTCCTCCAGTCCTTTCCTGATGCAGCCCACGATAGCAGTGTCATCAGCGAACTTTTGCACATGGCAGGACTCTGAGTTGTATTGGAAGTCCGATGTATATAGGCTGAACAGGACCGGAGAAAGTACAGTCCCCTGTGGCGCTCCTGTGTTGCTGACCACAATGTCAGACGTGCAGTTCCCAAGACGCACATACTGAGGTCTGTCTTTAAGATAGTCCACGATCCATGCCACTAGGTATGAATCTAATCCCATCTCTGTCAGCTTGTCCCTAAGGAGCAGAGGTTGGATTGTGTTGAAGGCGCTAGAGAAGTCTAGAAACATAATTCTTACAGCACCACTACCTCTGTCCAAGTGAGAGAGGGATCGGTGTAGCATATAGATGATGGCATCCTCTGCTCCCACCTTCTCCAGATATGCAAACTGCAGAGGGTCAAGGGCGTGTTGAACCTGTGGCATAAGGTGGTGTAGCAGCAGCCTCTCCATGGTCTTCATCACATGTGATGTCAGAGCAACAGGCCGAAAGTCATTCAGCTCACTAGGACGTGATACCTTTGGGACTGGGGTGATACAAGATGTTTTCCATTTAGTAAGTCTACAGGCAAGATGCAAGAAGGACAAAGGAAAGAAAACCAGAGAGAGAAACAGAGTGAGAGACAGACAGGTGAGGTAAGGTGGACTTCTTTTTGTGGTATCAAGAGGTGGGAAAGTGCCAAAGGACATGATCATTCAATTGTGCATGGATAACTCTGACAAGAGTTGAGGTCTTCCGTTTATTATTTTGTTAGATTTCATATTTCAAGCAGTAATTATCTGCTTGTATGCTTCCTGTAAGCTTCTAGTAACTATTATTATCTTGATTATTTGGGGCTTCCTTGGCACTTTATTCACAAGTTGCTACTCTTAGTCTGAAAATATAAAGAAGTGTATGTGTACATAGCAGCTGGGTGGGATAGCGGATAGTTTGGCTACTTCACACTTTGAGGGCTCTCTGTCTAAATTCCTAGTCGCTTACTGTCTGTGAGGAGTTCTCACATTCTCCCTGTGCATAGGAGGGGGGGTTTTACCCTCTTTGATATTTTAGATTCCTTCAACATCAGGTTAGGCTGACTGGTGACTCTCACTCGTCCCTGTGTGGGTGTGAGTGCATGAAGTGTGTCTTGTCATGTTCTGGCTTCTGGGCCACCATTGTTCCTTGTCTTGTGCCCAGTGCTGTCAAAATAGGCTCTGGTTGCTTTGAACATAGTGCTGACCTTGCTGGGAACAAAAGACAAGGGAGCATATTGAGGGATGGAACCTCAAGGGAACCAGCTGTAAGCTTTCTTTCTTCTGCTTAATAAAATCTTTGCTGATCCCATTGAAGAATTAGACCACACTGTCTTGGTAAATGAAAGGCCACACAACCTGAAAAATGGGAGTCGGAAGACCTGGGAAGTAATAAGGCTAGACTGACTGCAGGAGAAAAAGACAGAGAAACAGCACATGATGACGTGGCAGACAATAATACACCATCACACCATTTTATTTCTCTGTTGTATCAAGTTCTACAAATAAATGGCTGACCCCTCAAATGTTCCAGTTTTGTTTTTGAGATTTATTTACTATTTACACCTATCAAAACATTTTGAGCCAGAAACTGAAAGCCGTATTCTATAGTGTGGGTTAGCAATTTGCTTTTGGAGTTATTCCTTCCTGGTCAATGTGTACCAACATGAGTTCCCTTAATATGTCGCATTCAAAAGATGGACTGCAGAAGTCTGTCATGGTAGGATGTCTTTCAAAGATGACCACAGGTGACTACAGACCTATATACTGGCACTGTGGAGCCAATCATAATGGAGAAGTGACACATGATGGTGTGTGAGACACTATAGTGATTAGTTATGGACCATCTGAAGCAATTCCACATGAACAAGCTGTGTGCACGTTGGGGGACCAGAATGCAGATTTCTTGAAATGAGGCACCACTGTGCTCAATGTCCTAAGGGCCATCTTTGTTAAGATTGCCTCTTTATTTTTTTTATGTTTTTCGATTTTTGTAAATTTTTCATTTTTTTTTTCCTTCTTCCTTTGTTTATCCTCTGTTTCCATTTATTGTACTGCTTGCAGTTCTACTGTGGTCCCTTTTTCACTTGCTTACTCTCACAGTCCAAAGACATGCAGGTTAGGTGTATTGGTGATCCTAAATTGTCCCTAGTGTGTGTTTGGTGTGCCCTGCCAGGGATTTGTTCCTGCCTTGCGCCCTGTGTTGGCTGGGATTGGCTCCAGCAGACCCCCCGTAACCCTGTGTTAGGATATAGCGGGTTGGATAATGGATGGATGGATGGATATTCACACACACACACACACACACACACACATATACTGTATATGTTGTGGTCTGCAGGTGGCGCTGAGTCCCCCAAACTCAACACACGCAGACGTAGAACACAAGCTCGGCCACACGTTTTTCTGTTTTTCTTGTGAGAAATACTTTTCCACCATTTCCCACCATGTACATATGTATATTTATACAGGAAATCTTATTTTTTCTTACAATTATCCTGCTGGGGTACAGGTATCGCTCATTTGCAGTTTGTTTACCATCACCCACGAAACATATTATATTTACAACTGAGGTTTGAAAAGAGCATGTCATCTTTTATTCAGTCAAAACAGCACATCTTTGGTTGTCCTTGTGACCAGCACCCGTCTATATTTAGTTCAACAATTCTTTTTTTTTTGCCACAGAGTTTCCATTACTGTATCGTACAGTATGTGACATTTAGTTTGTTTAACCAGATAGGCTGTTGCAGAAGACTGATGCTGTGAAACCTTAACAAATGCACACACATACACAATGCCTGGCCATTTGCCTGATGGCGCTGGAATTGGCTCTAAGCCCCTACAGCCCTCATTTAGGCGATGCATATTTTAGAATACTATGAAGATATATAATATATTATACAGTCATAGGAAAAAGTTTGAGAACCCCTCTCAGCCTGTATAATAATTTACTCTACTTTCAACAAAAAAGATAACAGTGGTATGTCTTTCATTTCCTAGGAACATCTGAGTACTGGGGTGTTTTCCAAACAAAGATTTTTAGTGAAGCAGTATTTAGTTGTATGAAATTAAATCAAATGTGAAAAGCTGGCTGTGCAAAAATTTGGGTCCCATAAGCCATCAACTTCATAGACAGGTGTGTCCAATCATGAGAAAAGGTGGTCAATTGCAAGTTGTGCTTCCCTTTGACTCTCCTCTGAAGAGTGACAGCATGGGATCCTCAAAGCAACTCTCAAAAGATCTGAAAACAAAGATTGTTGAGTATCATGGTTTAGGGGAAGGCTACAAAAAGCTATCACAGAGGTTTAAACTGTCAGTTTCAAATGTAAGAAATGTAATCAGGCACAGTTGCTATTAAACCCAGGTCTGGCAGGCCAAGAAAAATACAGGAGCACCATATGCGCAGGATTATGTGAATGGTTACAGACAACCCACAGATCACCTCCAAAGACCGGCAAGAACATATTGCTGCAGATGGTGTATCTCTACATCGTTCTACAATTCAGCGCAATTTGCACAAAGAACATCTGTATGGCAGGGTGATGAGAAAGAGGCCTTTTCTGCACTCACGCCACAAACAGAGTCGCTTGTTGTATGCAAAAGCTCATTTAGACAAGCCAGATTCATTTTGGAACAAAGTGCTTTGGCCTGATGAGACACAAATTGAGTTATTTGGTCATAACAAAAAGCACTTTGCATGGCAGAAGAAGAACACCTGCTACCTACTGTCAAATTTGGTGAAGGTTCCATCATGCTGTGGGGCTGTGTGGCTAGTTCAGGAACTTGGGCCCTTATTAAAGTCAAGGGTGGGATGAGTTCAACCCAATATCAACAAATTCTTCAGGATAATGTTCAAGCATCAGTCACAAAGCTGAAGTTACACAGGGGTTGGATATTCCAACAAGACAATGACCCAAAACACAGTTCGAAATCTACAAAGGCATTCATGCAGAGGGAGGAGTACAATGTTCTGGAATGGCCGTCACAGTCCCCTGACTTGAATATCATCGAAAATCTATGGGATGATTTGAAGCAGGCTGTCCATGTTCACAGCCATCAAATTTAACTGAACTGGACAGATTTTGTATGGAAGAATGGTCAAAAATATCTCTACCCAGAATCCAGACACTCATCAAAGGCTAAAGGAGACGTCTAGTGGCTATTATACAGTATTTGCAAAAGGAGGCTTAACTAAGTATTGATGTAATATCTCTGTTGGGGTGCCCAGATTTATGCACCTGTCTAATTTTGTTATGATGCATATTGCATATTTTCTGTTAATCCAATAAACTTAATGTCACTGCTGAAATACTACTGTTTCAATAAGGCATGTCATATATTAGAAGGAAGCTCAGCCAATGATAAACAAAAATCCAAAGAATTAAGAGGGGTTCCCAAACTTTTTCATATGACTGTATATATGTATATAAAAATTGTCATAATGCTCATTGTTGAGTTTTTATTTCCTCATGCTCCATTTCCTGTCCAATATGAGAACTGCTCCAAACAAAGAAATTACAGCAAGAGTTAAAAGCAGACAGGACTGCTGAAAGCCATCACCTGCACTGAAGTCTAAACATGTAGAAGCATGAAGAAATATTTAGACAGCCTTAGACAGATAATAAGTAAGAGACTGAAGAACACCCACCCAAACAGAAGGCCGTCTGTGTCTGTCAGGTGCACAGTCTGGCTTTTTACCGTCATGCTGGTCAGTCATACTAAGATGGCACATGGTGGCATCTGTAACAAAATATATGGTCTACTAAAGAACAATGCCCAGCTGAAAAACAAGAAGCCGGATTGTGCGTCATTGTTAAACCTTTTGCCTCTTATAGTGGGGTTTTTTTTCCCAGCTGCCTTCTTTGGGCTTCTGCTGCTTGAAGTTTGAAGATGAAGTCTTATATACATAAGTGTTTTTATGAACAGGAGCAGAATATGATTTTTAAAGTAATGAGAGCTACAGTCAATAAGAAGCAACATCTTTTCTGTGCATATCCTAATTAATTCAATGTATAGGTGGGTTCCTAACTCATTGTTAACTTTAAGCCTACAACTCCCCTTACCCCCTCGGTGACATTCATGCTCACATCTTCCTGTGGAGTGCAAATATGCGCTAGAGGGGATACAGTTGACAGTGACAGCGCACACGGTGACTTTCTCTTAGCACATGAAGTGGACTCCCCTTGGATCCCGTTATATCAGCTTAGCTGACTTGTGACCACTGCGGTGGGTTGGCACCCTGCCCAGGATTGGTTCCTGCCTTGTGCCCTGTGTTGGCTGGGATTGGCTCCAGCAGACCCCCGTGACCCTGTGTTCAGATTCAGTGGGTTGGAAAATGGATGGATGGATGGATGGACTTGTGACCATTTATAAAAATTGTCCATCTGTTTTGTAATCTGCTTTTCCAGTTCAAGTTCATACGGTGCCACCCGTGTCTATAACTGCCCTGAGGTGAGCACAAGGCAGTGAACCAACTCTGGAAGCCATCCCAGTGCAGAATTATTTTTGGTATTAGTTACATTACAGGAATCAACCAAATGTTATACTTTTTATTGTGTAGCAAATCTTATAAATAACACACATATGAATCACTGAAATACAAAACTCAGCAGTTATCTTGAAAATTTCAGCAGTTCCTCCTAAGTAACCAAGAAAGATGTAAATATAAAGAGCACCAAAAAAAAACAAAGGGTAACATAAGCAAGG
Organism: Erpetoichthys calabaricus; assembly: GCF_900747795.2. Classification (NCBI taxonomy): domain Eukaryota; kingdom Metazoa; phylum Chordata; class Cladistia; order Polypteriformes; family Polypteridae; genus Erpetoichthys; species Erpetoichthys calabaricus. Next base: position 254,545,466 of record NC_041394.2, read on the forward strand.
ACACAAACGGACAAGAACAGCAACCGTATGTGGAGAAATCTGCAGACACATTTTGAATCCAGACAGGTAGAGCTGCTTCATGGGTACTGTCTGGGACAGAATTTAGGAGAACTGACACCACAAAACTGAATAAGAATTTCCCGTGAGTAATGCAGCGAGGGTTTGGGCAAGATGTAAAGATCTGAATCACAGCAGAGGTGCCTAGAAGGTTTAGAAGTTATGTCTTTGCCAAATAAAAAGATCTTTTTTAATCAAATGAAAACCAGACACATGTGGAGAAAAAAAAAAGTATGATATTGGATTTCCTTGTCTTATTATTTTTTCCTCAATCTTTTTAAGATAATTATCTTGCCTCCACTGCAAGAACTTTATTGCATATTCCGTGGAAAATGATTTAATTTGCTGAATTTTTTTGGAATCGGATTCTAGTCATGACCTAAGTGTAGTTTGCTTCAGACGCACTCTCAGTAAGAGGAAGAATTCAAGTTGCAGCTCCTCCGTACACAGGCTTTCCCCTGCTGACAGCCATTAACTGTTAAATGTACTCTCCAAGCTTAGAATCCAGCGAGCTGTTCAAACGGGACTTCTGCAAACCTGTAACAGAAAGCTCCCCTTTCTTTTTTCCCCCCAATCAATTCAGACTTTTACATTGGAAGATCATGACCCTGAGGCACATAATATGCCATCTGCATTTTTTAACATTAAATTGTTGGTAATTCAGAAACTAAAAATCTCCAATTTTTCTATTACATTATTGAATAAACAGCTTGAGAGACTGCTAGGATGCTGAAGATTCTCTCCTCAGACGGGACGGCCCAGCACAGACTCCGCTAAAGAATACCTAGGAGAGGGTGGGTGGCTAGTTGGCCGAGGCCTCCGGTACTGTGTGTCTGACTTTGTTTTAGACATTCTGTTTTACAATTTTAATCTCCTTCATTGTCAACAGGTCATAGTTCATCAATTCATTAATAGACCGATATTGTTGGTTTCCGTCTATGTTTAACGGGTTTTCTCTGAGTGTTTTAATAAATCTGTATTTATATGGCGGGCGGCATGGTGGCGCAGTGGGTAGCGCTGCTGCCTCACAGTTGGGAGACCTGGGGACCTGGGTTCGCTTCCCGTGTCCTCCCTGCGTGGAGTTTGCATGTTCTCCCCGTGTCTGCTTGGGTTTCCTCCGGGCGCTCCGGTTTCCTCCCACAGTCCAAAGACATGCAGGTTAGGTGGATTGACGATTCTAAATTGGCCCTAGTTTGTGCTTGGTGTGTGGGTGTATCCTGCGGTGGGTTGGTACCCTGCCCAGGATTGGTTCCTGCCTTGTGCCCTGTGTTGGCTGGGATTGGCTCCAGCAGAACCCCGTGACCCTGTGTTTGGATTCAGCGGGTTGGAAAATGGATGGATGTATTCATATGGGCACCAACTATGCATTTAGTAATTAGTATAATCCATAAATGTATTTTAACTGAGATTTATCACAGCATTCTGCATCTGCACTCAGTGAGGACTGCTATACAAAAATAAGTCATATTGTATTGATGAAAATGCTGGGCTTTCCTATAGTCTTTTAAGCTGATATTGTCAAGTGCGTCATAAAATATTAGACAAAAGTGTAAATCATGAAGTTTTTGAGTACTAATTTAAAAAAATTCAACATATTTAACTCTTAGACAAAACTTTTAATTTAGTAGATGGTTCTCATCACCAACCTCACCTAACCTTTCTGTAGAATGTCGTCATGGGTACTGACTAGGCCCACTCTACATGAAGCAGTGTGGAGCCCAACTAAAGAAGGACTTTGGCATTGAGCCACTGCCTCTCTGCACTGGAAAAGGCCAGGAGAGCTGGTTAAGGTGTATGGTGTATACCCCGAGCACCTCCAACAAAGGGGACACCTGGCATGGCCCACTAAGATATGACCCAAGACATAGGAGAGTGATTAAATCTTGAGAGTCACTATGGAGTGCCAGAAAACCCTAAAGGAGGAGCTGCAAATGGTGGCTGCATGGAGAAACTTTTGGTCTGCCTAAATGGAACCACCAGAAAAAAAACAGGCAGAAGTGAGATTGCTCTTAAATAATTAATAAAATCTTTAAAAAAGAAAAAAAAAGAACCAGATCCAGAATGGGCTCTAGTCCATCACAGAGCATCGTTGCACACATATTAAAATCTCTCATTCATACTGGAACAATTTAGCCAAAGTAAAGTGCATGTATTTGGGAAATGGGAAGAAACTAAACTACCTCGAGAAAAATAATGTGAGCACAGCGAGAATGTGTAAACACTACACCGGTAGAAAGCGGGCTAGAATTGAGAATCCAGATTTGTTATGTGTGTGGCAACAGCAGGAACCATTCACATTTACACCCATCAAAAGCAGGGGATCTTAGAGCACTGCGCAGAATCAGGAATACAAGCTAGTTAGTGATAAAACAATGGTATAGATAGATAGATAGATAGATAGATAGATAGATAGATAGATAGATAGATAGATAGATAGATAGATAGATAGATAGATAGATAGATAGATAGATAGATAAAATTATATTATGAATGACTTAACAGGTAAGAAAACTAAAACAATTATTTTGTAATTTCACAGCATTCAATGCTTCCAAGTTAATTTAGCAGAAATCAATCCCCCCACCCCAATTGTTTTAAATTCACACGTAAGTATTTTACAAAATAGGCAAAGCAAAGCTCTGGAACCAGATGGCATCCCAGGCCATGCCCTCAGGGCGTGTGCTGACCAGCTAGCAGGTGTGTTCACCAACATCTTCAATCTCTCACTGAGGCAGTCAGTGGTCCCCACTTCCTTCAAGGCATCCACCATCATTCCTGTCCCAAAAAACCGGTGGTCTCCTGTCTGAATGACTATCGCCCGGTTGCACTGACATTGGTCATTATGAAGTTCTTTGAGCAACTGGTCAAAGGTTACATCTGCTCCTCCCTACCCGACACGCTGGATCCTCTCCAATTTGCCTACAGAGCAAACAGATCGACAGAGGATGCCATTGCGCTAACAATAAACACTGCCCTCACCCACCTGGAAAGAGGAAATACATATGTAAGAATGCTGTTCATAGATTACAGCTCGGCAATCAACACCATCATCCCCTCAAAACTCGTCTTGAAGCCTGACGACCTTGGGTTGGGGACGACCATCTGCAGATGGATTTTCTCTTTCCTCACAAACAGGTCCCAGGTGGTGAGAGTCAGCAAACACACGTCCTCATCACTCATTTTAAACACAGGAGCGCCACAGGGCTGTGTGCTTAGCCCCCCTCTTGTATTCCTTGTTCACCCACAACTGTGTTGCAAAACACAGCACAAACACCATCATCAAGTTTGCAGACAACACAACCATCATAGGCCTTATCACTGACAACGATGAGACGGCCTACAGAGAGGAGGTGCTGGCACTGAGTAATTGGTGCCTGGATAACAACTTGTCTCTTAACGTCAGCAAAACCAAGAAGATGATCGTGGACTATCGGAAACAGCAAATCAAAGAACACCAAGCCATCTACATTAGAAGTAGTAGAAGTAGAAGTAGTAGAAGTTGAAAGGGTTAAAGGTTTCAAGTTTCTCAGAGTAAACATCACCGAGGATCTCTCGTGGACCCTTCACATAGACACTGTGGTCAAGAAAGCTCGCCAGCGGCTCTACTTCCTGAGGAAGTTTGGCATGAATGCCAACATCACCTCAAACTTTTACAGGAGTGTGGTCGACAGTCTGCTGACGGGCTGCATTACCGTCTGGTATGGGAGCTGCTCTGCCAGCAGCTGGAAATCACTACAGAGAGTGGTGAAGGCAGCAGAACACATCACGGGCAAGAGTCTCCCTGCCATTGAAGACATTTACCTCCATCGGTGCTTGCGTAAGATAAGCAGAATCATAAAGGACCACAGCCATCCAACACGCCAGCTGTTCTTCTTGTTACCATCTGGCAGACGACACAGGAGTCTGGCTGCTCGGACTACAAGACATACGAACAGTTTTTACCACCAGGCCATTCGACTCCTCAACAGCAACACCTGAACACTTACATGACACCTACATTGCATTACATCTACATTGCACTACTCACACACAAACTGTACCTGCACACACTCTGAATACTGACTGGAACATGCATCTGCACTTTATGGAATATGCATCTGTACTTATAATACATTATCTGTGCAATAACTGTCATTTGTAATGGCTGCTCAATCAACTCATATTGCTCTATAACTTCTTTTAAAATGTACATATTTTATTTTATGTGGCTTGTCTATTTTTAACTTGTAATTTTTTTTAAATTATTTTTTTTAGCTTTATTAGATCTAGGCTGAGTGACTTGTTTTTCTCGTCATACACATTTCATTGTATGCTGACCCTGTGTTAACCTATATATGACAAATAAACCTAAACCTAAATCAATTCAGGTGTATTGCCTTTAGGTAGAGTTTGCTTAAGGTTATTATTTTACTTATATCTAGACCAGGGGTGGGCAATGTCGGTCCTGGAGAGCCGCAGTGGTGCAGGTTTTTGTTCCAGCCCAGTTTCTTAATGAGAAGTCAATTATTGCTGATGAAGCACTTAGTGCTCAAGTGACATTTTAGTGGTCTCGCTTGTTAAGGTTCTCCACCCTTAATTGCTTATTTCAGTCTTAAACTGCTGCATTCAGTGTTTTAATTGCTCCTTATTAGCAATAAGATGTAAAAGACAAAGCAGACAGTAGTTCTCCAGCTTTTTTCCAATTACATCTGTGTGTGTCCATCATGCACTGTTTGATTTAATAAAACACTTAATAGAAAAATGTGGCAGACTGAAAATTATCCATTTTAGGCTTCAACTCATTTGGATGATATCCTTGGAAAGGAAAAAAAAATATGATATGAGAACCTAACATTGCAGACTAAGAAGCCATAAAATTAAGTGAAGTCAGAGATTGGCAAGGATTAGTTTTTAATGAAGCAATTTGATTGGAACAAAACTTGCAGTGACTGTGGCCCTCCAGGAGCGACATTGCCCACCCCTGATCTAGACAATATAGGAGTGTAAATCAATTGAACTAAAATGAAAAATGGAGAGAAAAAAGGGTATTTTTTGTGGAAAATACTACATGTCAAGTATTTATCACAAGGGAGTAATATAAAGGCAGACATTTTTGAAAATTCTCTGTGTTTATGTTATTGTAGTGAACAGGCCTGGCAGATTAACCACTTCTTAACGCTAAGAAATACAGGATCGAATAACAGTGAAACACTTCATTCACCATCTTGCATGCCAAATCTCACGGCTCGAGATATGAAGTTGCGATCGCCATTTGACAGCAGACTTGAAATGCTTGAAGAATCAAAGGAAGATTAAGTTCCGCTTTCTGAGGCCAGCATGTAATGTGATCAGTTTGGCGTTGGCTCCTTCTCAGACTTGTGATGATCTCACAGAACTGTTTAACAGAGCTAAGCAGTAGACACTTGAGTGCACTGAAGATCAGAGGAGATGTACGTATGATGTGTCATCGAGAGGTCAAGTGGACATTTACTAAACGAATCTATGCAGAGAGCTGTAAAATGGCCTGTTTAGATGGAGGCCATGACTGGCTATGACAGAAGCTACAACAGAATGGAAATCAGATCTTATCATGTAGCAACAAGTGCACGTTAAGCTTCTGAAGACAAAGAGGTTCACTTGACAGTTTGAAATTGTATAGGACATCTTGAAAGAATTAAAAGGTAGGAAAAAGCACAACTGAAAACAATGAGAGTGTGGACAGTGTGATGACGAGTAAGAAATGTGAAGAGAATGAAGTCTACTTTGAGAAAAACTTTGACATTGCCTCACACACTATGGAAATCCATTTGAATTCCTGTATGCCATGTCTTCACATTCTCCCTGTAGACACCAGTTTGGATTAAGTGGGTAAGAAAATGATCAGATGGACGGCACATATTCGTTGCTACGTGACCCAAACCCTATTATTTGTATGTGCTTTTAGCATTTATTTCTAGCAGATCTGCTCGAGTGATTTTACTAATCTGTGTCCTTGTTAAAGACAGCAGCTGCTCAAAAGTATCCAGGCTGCCCCTTGGCATAACGGATACAGGCAGTTGCGTGGGGTCCGCCAGTGTGACGGTAGGCTCATGTGGATGAAGATGGCCCTACAATGGCCTTCTTAGAATCATTCAACTTACACTGTTGGTTTCACTCACTCAAAAAGCCTGTGTACAGATACAAGTCAAACTACATAACATTTCAAAAAAAACATTTCTAAGTTAGCTTAAATCTCCTATTTATAAAAGAGTTTAAATGCACAAAGTCTAGGTTTTAAATAACATCCCTATACACTGTAACTTAATTAGAGAACTGACAAAAGTCAAATATAAAGCAGCACTTAAATGGTCCATCCATTCATTTACTGATCCTAACTTTTAACTAAAAGGTCACAGAAAGCTGGGGTCCATCTCAACCTTACATCAGTCTCTCAAATCTCACACTCACTCACTCTACGGAATCAAGATTTGTCAATAATTCTAATTCATACGTCTATCAAATTCCAATTTACTAACCTGCTTAATCCACTTGGAGGGCTGCGGCAGGCAGGAACTAATCCTGAAAACAGCAGATGCGCGGCAAGAACAAACGCTGGATAGGTTGACAGTCCATCGGGGGGTCTCAGTCACACGCACCCGAGCAGTTTAGATTTGTCAGTCGATCTAACGGGCGGAAATCTTAGTCTCCAAAAGCAACCTGTATGAATGCTAAGAAAAGATGCAAACTCCACATGGAAGCTTGTAATAAGTATATGTTTAATATGTCACTGTACTCTGTGCAAATATATCTTACAAATCTGTCTTTTTCTACACACATGTACAGTTGACACAGAACCAGATTTAGCACAGGGGTTCACCATATAGAACTGCTAGGCAAGCATTATAAGACAAGACAGATAGGGACAACTGGGAAATGGGTAGTCAGACTGAGGACTATTTTTGCCTGTCAACTTGAAACTGTATCCTCTTTTGCCTTGTTTGGAATGGCATGATTCACCTAAGTGGGCCTGCACATGAAGAAAGAGTATAAAGCCTTGGAACATTGCCCGGCGGACCTTTGAAGCCAACGAAAGGATGGGAGATAACGTCATCCAATCCTGAAAATCCTTCCACTGCAATGGTGAAAATGGCAGAATCTACACATTGGGCCCCCACTCCCGAACTGGGTTCTTGCCATTGGCTTCCTTCTTCTGTTTTGCAGCGTAAGCCATTATTAAAGAAAGCTAAGTTATCTCTCTTGCGTGATTTCTTACTGCCGTATCACTAAAGAGGTATATCGCCTTTTGTAATCTATCTATATAGATTCAGGTTATGTAACATGTTGCAATCACAAAAGAACTAATTCCCAAGGAGCTAATGCTCTCTGCTGGATACAAAGCTATCCAAACTGAAAATCACCCTGGCATTGAAAAACTTTTAGTAGCAAACTTTAATATTGTGCACTGTGTTAAAAAAAATAAAACAAATAACCAAGTATTTATAACACTCCAAGGTCATTCTAAACCTCTTCCATGCACTGAACACATTAAATATCCCTCCATGTTTCCTGCCTGGCATTGCTGGTTCAGGATTGTCTGTCGTAAACAACAACAGCAAAGCGGAAAGCAAATGGGTTGCTACATTAAATAACTTACCATAAAAGACTTTTTACACCCCAGTCCACCCATTATATTAACACTCTGTTACCATTAGAGGCAGGACTTCTCCGGAGCGGACGCCCATACACATTAAATGAGCTACTTCAGAAGAATGGGAACACTTCCAGGCCATCCTACCACACAACTTAAATTTGAACATTTTACAAAGACTGGGAATATTTATAGGCCACTCGTAAAGGTAAACACTTGCAGGTCCCCCTAAATCTTTATTCCATAATGGTCTGAATACTAAGGGGCCGTTCTCAATCACCAGAACATAAACACTGTTTTGTAAAGATTGCTATCAGTTGTAGATTGTCCTGCAGTTAATCACTAGTTTTTAGGCCTGAACATTTCTTATAAATAATGCACAAGCTTTACATTAGGTCACCTTAAATCACGTGTCAGTCATTTAGTGCCAAGTGACATAATTTAGTAAACGTCGCTCCTTCAATTAAGGCCCATAATGACTAGCATTCGCTTGACTGCGGAGGCCAGTTAACTGATTAATGTCCTGAAGCAGACTGAGATGTTTTGCCTGTAGGAGACCTCTCTGATGAGACGTAATCAAGACTAATAACTTTAAATGAAGAAATCAGCTGCTGACGTTCCTTCTTTTGTTATTGAGCTTTACACAAATCAGTCAAGTCCACGGCGTCTCGAGTGGTGGCTGAAAACCTAAGTAACATTTTTGTTTGGTGAAGTAATCCAGATTTTGGAGTTGCGGGGCAGAGTGATTATGGAGGCTCTAAGAAGGTTGGAAGGACTCTGGAATGCCCAGGTGCATTTATTTTAGTTGTTGGTTTTGCTAATGTGTGCTTTGTTTCTCGGCTGGAGGTAGTTTCGAGTGTGTTCCTAAGGTCAGCTTTGTGTAAACCATTCACTGTTTACTCTCACTAGAATCAGTGGGTGCCACCCTTTCACAGCAGGCAGCCATAAAGCAGAACGTGACAAACTGACGGTTTATCAAAAAGATATCTGAAAAGGCAGCATGTTTATGTCTAAGTTCTTATCCCCAGCTTTCCCAAATGATACTAAAAGCATGCAGTGTAGAAGGCTGGAGATCTTTGGTCCATATATTGCCAAATAGCTCTGTAAGCCTTATAACATCAATTGTGTTTATATCCTTAGAACATGTAATTCACTTGTTATAACAAAAGAAATTTTTACAGATGGGAGAAGACCGTTCAGCCCATCATGCTCGTTTGTTTAGCTAATTGTTACGCTTGTCCCAATGTCTCATCCAGAGATTTCTTAAAGGTTGTTAAGGTTTCTGCTTCAACTCCATGTCTCAATAGTTTGTTCCAAATTCCCACAACTCTTTGCATAACGAAATACTTTCTGGCTTCACTCCTAAATGCACCTCCCCTTAATTTAAGCTGCTGCCCTCGACATGAAAGAATTTGATGGGATTTAGCCCACTTCCACATCCAGAGATGGTGGCTTTAAGTTCAAATGTCTTAGATTGGTCACATTTTGAAGGATCATTTGGATAGAAGATGTGTAAAAAAACAGGTCCACCATATGTGACAATCCACCCACACCAATGCAGACCAAGTGCCGCCATGGACATAAAGGAGCAAACAATGTAAGAGAGTGTAACCAGCAGCCATACTGCATCTACTTCAGAAGAGGTCATCCATCTGAAGCTAAGCATATTCAGGCCCAGCCAGCACTTGGATGGGAGATCATCTAGGAAAAGCTTGGGTTGCTGCTGGATGAGGTGCTGGTGAGGCCAGTAGGGGGCTCTTACCCTGTGGTCTGAATGGGGATCCCAATGCCCCAGTGCATTGATGGGGATACTGTACCAAAATGGCACCATCCTTTGGATGAGATGTTAAATTGAGGTCCTCACTCTCTGTGGTCATAAAAGATCCTTCATAAAGAGTAGGGTGTATTCTGATGTCCTGGCTAAATTGCCCTCCTCAGCCTAGTAATTCTGGACCACTAATCATCTCCTGTCTTTAACTAGCCGTCTACTGCCTAACAGCTTAATGGACGTTGAGTGTACTAGGGAAAAAAATGGCGGCCGTCGCATCATCCAGGTGGATGCTGCACTTTGGTGGTGGATGAAGTGGCTCCCCACTCTCTATGTAAAGCACTTTGAGTAGTGAGAATGTAAAGAATTATTATATAGTAATATGAAACAACTTCATCAGCAGTTCTAACAAGAGCACGCTAAGGCGTCAACTTTGATTTATATGTTAAGACTGATGGGGCTTCTCTAATATTGTAGGCAGATCCTGAGTGTGGGCGGCTCCTCCAACAGTAGTTTGATGTATTCTTTGTCTGCTCCTCGATATCACAATGTATGTAACTAATAAGCCCAGTGAGGAAAGAATAGCTAAAGTACATGCAATTTGATATGAGAAAAGAGGTTTCACATCACCTCTGCTCCTGTGTGGAAGTCACTGAAGTGATCTAAGGATGGGAGTTAAATGTGTGTACTATTTAGGTCAAGTTAGGAGCATTCCTGTTGGGTTTTGAATTAACTATTGAGTTTTTAAAAGAAAATTATTCAGTTTTGTGAAAGTACTTTTGACACTTTGACCAATACAGCTCTGTAAGTCTTCATTTGTTAAGAACTTTGTGGACTGAAAACTTAATGCAGCGCTCCAGCTGTCAGGCCTCACAATAAGCATAGCCTTTCTAGGCCTGTACTCCAAACATAAGATATTGCAGTTCAGACTTCTAATAGCATTTTTTATATTATACTCTCTTAAGAGTCTGTAACTACTTCCAATGATTTTGCAACCATTGTTTTTGGAAAATGCAGTCTAATGTAGAAAAGTGCAACGTGCAACATGTGGCTAAAAAGGAACGTCAATCATAAATATAAGATGGGAGACACTGTCTGAAAGGTAGTAACCCCAGAAAAGGATTTAGGGGTTTATGTTGACACATTTTAATAATCTAAGCAATTTACAGAAGGAAATGAAAATGTATGTTAGGTTATATCATAAAAATTGTTCAATATAAATCAATGCACATTGTGTTCAGACTCTACACTTCACTAGTGAGACCGTATCTGAAATATTGTGTACAGTTCTGGTCACAACGCTACAAGAGAAGCTGTGCAGAGGACAGCAACCAAGTTCATCCCGTGGGCCTCATTTATAAAACTGTGTGGATTCGAGCATGTAAATATGTGCATGCAAAAAAAAAAAAAAAACAGGGAAATGAAAATACCAAAAAAAATCAAATTTATAAAGCCCGGTGTACACATATTTCTACACAACTTACCGTTTATAAATCACAATCACGTGACCACGCCCCCTGCACCACCCTGGGACATCCATATATGGAGTATGCTAATCAACCTCCTAAATACGCAATCTCAATGCTGCAGAACTTCATTGGCCAGTCGAGACCCTGCCACCTGCATTCAATTGTATCTGGCTCTGTTCTGCAACTGATGGCACAAGATCATGCATAGCATTACAGCGCCCTCTCCACTTGGCTCTGGGGGTCCGGGAAAGGCATAAGGTGCCAGCGTCCGAGCAGGTGCATCAATCATCTCCCACATGTAAGGACATGATTGCTATTACAAAGAATAGCACAGGCCATATGAAACACAGAGGGATCAGCCAGTTACCTTACCAACAAGCCAGCCACCATGTATAGCACCATCACGCATGTCAAAGCTACATGCCTCAAAATAAATGAATCACGGGCTGGCCCACGCCACACGGACACAATGTTTGCCAGCCACATCACAGCATCACAATAACTTGTGCATTAATGGAATGTAACCACTTACGGTTAACAAAAGCAACTTTGTTCTTGCTTGTAATGGGCACTGCTGCAAATTGCCTTTTTATGTTGGCAAAAACATGTCATGTTTTATGTACAGTATGTGCACCCACACCATATGAAAACTGGATGCAGTGCCCTGCCGGTCAGTTAATGGCTTCCAGCACAGCAGGCATGATGAAGTGAAGGTTGGCTGAGATACTGTTTACCTTTCAGCCAGTTTCCTGAGCATTGACAACTGACATAAAACAGTAAAAGTTCTTCAGTGCAAATACGCAGCATTGGTCCACTTAAAAGGGAACTAAAATAGAATGTGTACATCATATTCATCATTTTTGAGGTGCAATAAATTTGTCACGTCAACACACATTCTAACAATGGCTCAGTAACATGAATTATTTTACACTTGAGTCATCATTTAGCTGGTTTGCTTGCATTTTCCTGCCTGATCAAAGATGTTGTCATTTCCCAGTTTCTTTGAAATGTGTACGTACACATTGGTCGCAGTTGCCATAATTATGCACTTGTTCACCTGTCTAGTTTTCTTTTATAAATCTCGACGTTTGTATGAGAAGCTGCATAGGCACATTCCGAGCCTTTTTGTCCATACACAAGCTTTAGAAATGAGGCCCTAGGGCTTGAGGACATGTCATACTCTGACATGCTCAGAAACTTAGTTTAGTATCAAGCGGAGAAGACTACATGGGCACCAAATCCAGATTTTCAAAATTCTCTACGGTATTAATGAAGTAGATCTAGCAGAACTATTTCAAGTAAATGGCAAATCATGTACTCAAGGACATCAGTGGAAATTAAGGGGAAGTGCATTTGGGACTGAAGCCTGGAAGCACTTCTTTAGATAGATAGATAGATAGATAGATAGATACTGTAGATATGCAAAGAGTTGTGGGAATCTGGCACAAACTATTGAGATGTGTAGTTGAAGCAGAAATCTTGACAACCTTTAAGACATATCTGGGTGAGATATTGGGGAAGCATAGCCATTAGCTAAACACAAGCTTGATGGGCTGAATGTTCTCTTCTCATTTGTCAAACATCCATACTATATAGAAAACAAAACATTCAGCTGTGTTCCTGGGTGGTTGCCATTTTGGATTATTTGCTGTAGTGCAGTATGCCTTATTAATTATTATTTAATAGACTTCACGTCCGCCCGAGTTCCCACATTTTCCTGTCCCGCACCTACAAACCCCAAGCACTCCAACCTCCTGATCAGTCAGTACTTTTGACTCAGTCCTTTATGATTACCCATTTCAAAGTTCATTTTGTTTGTTGTCAACAATATACAGGGTGGACCCTCTAAACCTTTATCTGTTTTATCTGTTTATTTCACAGTTGGTGTAGTCAGCAGGATCGTGTTCCCTCATGTCCAAGGAACAGGACCTCAACTCAATATTGACCAATACCAAGTCCCATATAGACCTGTGGGACTCTGAGGGACCATTTACACCCCAGGGGGACTGTAAAACAACAGTTTGGGGTAGATAACGCCCTTCATAAGTCATCTCCCCCTATCCTTCCATTACGGAGGCATCCTGGTGGGGGCAATGGCACCGGCCTCCATCTGTCACATTTCTTCCCCCCTCAGCTGCTGAGTCGTGTAGGGTGAGGCGTCCAGTCCCTGTCAGGTAAAGGCACTGGCTGCCATCTGTCACAACACACTAGAGAGACAGCTGATAAACTTTGTATTGGCCAGAGTGAGTAAAATAAGTTGCATTTAGACCCTACTGATTGGTGGATTTTGAATAACGCAAAGTGACGAATTCCCAGAAAAGCTGAAGCTCCACACAGATAATAAGGGGGCAGGCGCCCTTCACTTCTCAGAGCAGACAAGGACAAGAATCTCGAAAGCCAAAGGGCCAGGCCTACTCTTCCATGTTGTGAGCTTCCCACAGCTGCTGATAGTTTTAAGTGTTTGCTGTTCTCCTCACTGCCAAATCACTCACTATTGGTGTTGTTATGTTTATTTGATGGGGAGTACCAGGCAGGGGACATATATTAACAGCACTGAAGTGTTAGGGTGTGAACATTGACTACACACAGCATTACGTTTCAATTACACTCAGTTTTAGTTCCATTCAATTGTCTGCAAACACTAATATAAGCAGAGAAGATAAAAAGTACTGTGATGGACTAGCACCAGTCCAAGGCTGATTCCGGCCCTATGTTCGATGCAGCCCCACTGCTCCTGTATTGGGTTAAGCAAGTTTCAGAAGGTTATGCTACATGAAAAACATGACAGCAAAGTTTGTCTAGTTGTGGGTTTAAATCTCCGCATGGACACGGTGTGGAGATTGCACTTCCTCTCTGCGTCTGCTTTGGTTTTCCTCCTCTATCCAAGACATTTATATTGGTTCAACTGGTAACTCTAAACTGACTGTTTATATGAATGAATGTTATCATATACACTAACGTCTCTTGTGATGTTGTTTTTTTTTTCCCTTCCTTGTGCTGAATGATTCTGAGATAAGTCACCAGCACCTAAATGCATTACAGTATGTGGGCACTGAAAGATTGGTCCAAGTCAGGGCAACACATACCTGTAAAACTGTACCACAATCAACTTCAGAATGATTAAAGCTGTCATCAAGTATAGTGACAACAGCGGAACCTCCTACCACTCGCTAAGTCCATCACCAAAACTAAAGAAGAAAAAAACAAAACAAAACCAGAGGTTAATACGTGGCACAAAGAACAGCACTGGGCGAAAGAACAAACTCCTTCCAGATGGTGTTGAGGCACTATGCTGACTGTACAATGCCTGACAAATTATGACCCATGAGACCAAAAAAAAAAATCAATAACGTAAAATTATAAGGTTGAGTAAGCTAAAATACCACACCACCACATGCTGGTTAGGAAGCCCATCTGACAGGGCCAATTGAAACTAGTAAGGAGACAAGAAATGCCTTTAGACAGAAGTAATTAAAATTGGGCAGTACTGTGTACTTAACTCCGAAACCAAAGGAATGCAAATGCACAGAGATCATTGCCCATTCCACTGACTAGAAACAAAACCAGCTCATAAATTTATAATATTACATTTGAGTTTAGATGGTGCCATATTAATGGATTAAGAGACAGAGGGCAACCCTTCACACAAGATATAATCATGAAGTCAGAAGCTTTACTGGGGATTTTAATTTCTGCATTCTTTCTAATCATCTCAAATACCCTGGTGGCATTTAAATGCTATTAATTCTGAGCATTAAACTGAGCAATCACATTCCCATTTAAAATTTAACCTCTTATTAAACAAAGAAACAAAATTCAAGCTCTGCTTTTCACCAATATCTTACCTCGATGTGCCTCAATGCCAGGCTTTCCTTGTTGTGGGTGGACTCCTCCCCTGACCCCACCCATCTAAGGAAGTGGGCGGGGTGCCATTTAAATGGCAGGAGATGTAGATAGCAAGCCTATCAGCCGCATTTAAATTGTTTCCAAATACCTCATGTTAATAAATGCAAACTACTTGTTGGGCTGATAGGCTCCTGCACAGAGAATTGCACATGGGGTGCATGTGAGTAGTGGGCATAAGTGAAGAACAAAGCCCCCAGAGTGAGGGTGTTCAGCAGGCTGTCTGCAATCCATGGACAAACTTGTTCCATAAACTGGCCTGCTTCAGTTTTTAGGGTGGTGGGAGTCTAAAACTCTCCTGTAAGTGTAGAAAGTATAAAAGGAAGCCACATGTTTTCTACATATCCATGAGAAGCACAAGACAACTGTGTCATCTTATCACAGTCGTGGTGACAGCTTAAAAAGTTTGGGCACATGGCAGTACAAGGGAGACTAGACTGGGTGAAGAGATCCATTAAGTAAGGGTAGGTATTTGTCAGCAGGGGGGCCGGTGGAAAGGATGAATGGAAGTGGTGGTCAGCGAGTAGGTGTCAATTCTGAGAATGCCAAACACTGCTAAATTAACTCTAGCGCGGGTGTTTTGTGTGTTCACCCTGTGATGGCCTGGCACCCTGCCCAGGTGTTGTTCCTGCCTTGTGCCCAATGATTGCTAGGATTGGTTCCAGCTGCCCCACGATCCTGCCCTGCATAAACTAGTTAAAGAAATTAATTGATAGATACAGAAGATGATGGAAATCTGGCATCCAGCCAACTTGAGTAAAACCAGATATCGGTTGCTAAATCATTTGTAAGAGAAACTTGCATTTACTCCTAGGACTGTTGTCCGTTTCAGAAAACAGTAATGTCTTTATAGAAGGCAAATTCTATTTATAGGATATATAAGTAAGTACAGTATGAGTTTGAGTTGCGTTGTTTTGCGGCATTGAAAGTTATAATTCTTACAGTTTAATATAAGTAAGAAATGAAGGAAATATAAACACTTTCACGTGCCTTTAATCCAAGCCAAACATAATCCATTTCATTGTCTTTTACATTTTTGTTTGTTCGTCTTGTGTGTTTTTTCTCATGAAAAGTCCAAAGACAATAAACATTTAAATCCATGACTCTTAAGATGGCCGATTGAAACATTTCTTGTTTGCGAAGATTATATGAACACATCTCCTGCAAAGGAATTCAAGCCACAGACTTCCTTCTTGTGGAAGTCTTACCATGTAAACAGAGGTACAGAACATCCCTGAAGCACTGCTTCACAATTCGGACTGTAGTTCCTGGTGACCTGCTGGCTCACAGTGCAATGTAAGCTCTTAGGCACTAAATAATTACCCAAATTAAAATAACAGCTGGTCTCAGGCAGTCTTTAAAATTACTTGGTTTTAATTATCCTGCTACATAAAATAGTTGAAATGTGCAATCCAACTGGTTTACTGACAAGTACCAAAATGTGACATACATTAGTCGAAACATTACTTAATGTGCAACAAAACGTGCAGAGGGGACTATGGGAGTGGAAAACTGCCTGATATCTTGGAGTGCTGGGGAAGATCTCAGATGATCGCTTAATATTTTAGTTGCAACTTTAAGCAAACGGGATATTTACCCACTGTGCTCACTTATAGCTCAGTAAGCTTTTGGAACTGCCCCAGAAATGCCCTTTTGCTCTTCTTCGTGCCATGTGTGAAGACTCTGCTCTGTATTGATGATTTACTTTAAAATGATGGGTTATTCAAAAAACAGGCAGATCTGCACCACAGAAGACAAGGCACTGTGAAATGCTCTAAGAGTTAGTATTACACTATCCACCCATTTTCAGAATCCACTTTTTCTAGGGGGGAATGTACACAAGGCAGAAACTCAGACCATGGAAATAACATTAGACCACCGAAAGATAAATGCAAACGATTAACACAAGAAAATAAAAAGGAAAAGGTGACACTTGACTTCTGCTAACACTTAATTTTATTGTACTTCATCTCTTGATATTGTATACCACAATTTGAAAACTGCACATTCCTCAAACCTTCTTTACTTACAAGTAATGTAAATTACAACGTACCATATCCTTCTCCTTTCACCTTCCTCACATGCAAATCCCATCACTCTTAAAGCTCATAGTCACTAATTTTTCTAACGAAATCCTTCATCTGAGCTTAAAAGTCATAGCTCTTCACAAAAAAAGAGCAACACTCAAAACCTTTTTTACATTTTAAAAACTAGATGCACTAACCTTTATCAACATATCAGCTACCTTATCAGTCTTCTGTACACGGCTTCTCTCAGTAGTTCCACAAATAAAAATATATATATACATATATACTGTATATATAAATATATATATTTTCAATGCTTGCAGTAACAACATCAGTCCAAAAACACAAATCCACATGCAAGATGTGACTCTGAATGAGTTTGTTTGGCTTTATGGTGAACACTTTTGGCTCAGCATTACCATGGCTCAGATTGTAGGTTTTAACAATATACAAAAAAAAAAGGGCAATACGGGGGAAAAAACCTACTCTATCTTCTCTACAACTGCTTGTTTAAAATTGTTTAAAAAAATAATAAAATATGGTGGAGTTCAATTATAAAATACAAATAATATGATTCAAGGTCATTAATATGCTTAGAAAATATGTCCATATAAGAAGGAATGTCTATTTACATTTGTAAGACAGTGTGTTCCAGAACAGTCTAAAAAAACACAGCATGCTCTATAGTGACCCCTTATTTACATCAAACAATTTACAGAATGAACAATCTCATTTTTTATCTGATCCATATTTTCCAAAGTGTAATAACGGCTATAATACTTATTTACAATATTAAGGAAATCATTTCTGGCTGCAAATTACACCCATGGACACACTTAAACGCATGTGTGTAACTCTAATAGGTATGTGCTCATTTATTACACTGAAAATCGGGGTTTCAGATGATCAGATTCACTTTTAGGAAATTGGCATACTGTTGGAATACTTTTAAGTAAAAGTTCACAACTTTAAAAACAAACCCTAATGTTATACAGAAAGTATAACAGACTCGACAAATGTAGCTGCCATCATGAAAAATAAAATAAAAAAACAAAAGAAATTATTACATTTCTTAAGACAAAACAAAAATGTAACACTTATAAATACAACAATTCATTGGAGTGCAGCAACAGACACTATTTACACAACTGTTTCTTTTCTTTTGCCCCCTGATTGGGATTTGTCCTTTTTTGATTTGTGAACTGGTGGCGTCTTGTTGACAGCCACCTGTAGGTTTTCAGTCTCCTCTGTTGTGTCATCCTGAACAGACCCTGATTCAGAAATCTCATCTGCTTCCATATGAACAATTCCAGAGAGAACAGACTCGCGCCGCTTCTCCTTGGTACTTCCCACTCGGGAGTTCTGTTCGTGGGTCTCTACAGTTTCTTGTTTCTCCTTCAATGGAGAATGGTTCTGCTGGTGTGTAGCAATAGCGGCACGGATACAGTTGAGCCACTGCTGTTTGTGGAATATGTCGTTGCCTTGCAAGGTATGTGACTGGCCCTGAGATGGATCTTGGAATCGAACTCTGAAGATGTTTTTGGCTAAAATCAAAAAAAAAAAGTTTTAGAAGATGGCTAAAAATTACATGTCATATGACGTCAGCTTTAAATTGAAAAAACAAAAACATTTACAGGCTTCTTTTAAAATTTTTTTTTCTTGCAAATATTCCCTATTTTTCCTTTTCTTAGTCAGTGGCCTCAGTTCTTTAAAAAGTGATTATTAAAGGGTACTGCTCAAAGCATCAATTCTTCATACAGTCTAGGCCTACCTTTGTCTGCGTTACTGAAAGCTCCTCTGAATGAGCCTCCCATTCGAACATCTCCATCTTGTAAGTCCTCCAGAACCAGTTCTTCTACTGGAATTGGCTGACGATAAACCTGGTAGTAAGGCCGATCACTACGGGTCACCGGCCTGGTTAAAATCAAGATGTCTTGAAAAAGGAATACATACAGTTTCTGGGGATAAAAGAGGAGAAGAAAACAACTTTATTGTAAAAGCTCATTGGACTACAATTCTTCACATAAAGAGCCACTTAGCACACAGTTGATTGTAAGTCTGAAAATTGTGTTAACATGTTAAACACTTATGTATTTGTATAAGGCAATGTTTCACATGCTCTGGATTGTTTTGTTCTCATACTTCTATTCCTTAAAGTCTGTTTGTCTCCATTAAGCACATGCAGGCTCCTAAGTATAAAACTGAAATAACTAATCTGCATCTTTTTAACCTGGTTGGAATGAACTTATTGACCACTGGACTTTGTCTTTGAATACATTATTTTCCAGTAAAATATTTTAGTTTTACACATATTTTGATCTTCAGTTTTATGCTATGAATTTGGCATCTGTTTGTTATCTCAAATAATTATAAAAGTTCTATGAAAAATGCAGTATGTTAACATATACAAAACATCCTAAACATAGGCCCTTTCTCTCCAGCACAAATCACAAAGCTCTACTTAGAACAATGTTACAGTTCGCTTTCCTTGTAGTGCATACCTAATGCCACAGCAATATTGACATGATAATATTTACAATATAAATATGTTTATTTTTTGGGAACTTGTTGCCAACAATTTATCAAGTAGTTCTTCTGTACGTAACTGAACAACACGACAGTCCCATTATCACTACTGCTCTGTGTCTTTTATTAAAAGAAACATCTTTAAATACATAAGAAAAATACTTACAGTTCCACTCTTATTCCTCAGCTCTCCATGACACAACAGTGTCCTACTGGCTTCTATTCGTGGATCTTTTTGTCTTTCATCAAGGTAGTCTAATTTGTCAATGTAATACTGGCATTCAGATTCACCTTTCTTTACATTGATGTCAGAAAGTACACCGTGGATTATTGAAATCTAAAATAATAAACATACAGGAAAAACATTTTAGTGGTCACAAAAACATTCTATAAACAAAAAGTTAGTTAACTAATAACGCAAATGCAGTGTCTAATACATGACATGAAATGAAAGAAACTTACAGCTTCTTCCAACGTCTCAATATCAGAATGGTCATTTGGAGTGTGCTTTAAAATCTCTTTCAGAAGCAGGGGATATTTGACCAGTCTGCTCCGTGGAATGTCCAGGAAGCTCCAGAGGTCGAGTTTTCGGCTGAATGGGGACTCGAGACATCGCTGGAGAAAGTCCTGAACTCTGCGGTCTTGCTTTTTCTGATCCAACAATGCTTTTGCTGCCAGCTGTTTACTGCAGTATTTTTTATATGCATTGAGTCTTGGCAGCTAAAAGTCAAAAAAATGAAGAGGCATTCAACATTGTTTACTTCAAGGTGCTAAAGTGATTTCAAATTTTAATTTAGAAAAGTACATTTTCATGCAGTATATTCTACTTTTCCCTCTGCTTCATAAATAAAAAAAAATACAATAAACTATCCATTACTGAACCAGGAACAGAAATATAACTGTCAGGACTTACCCATTTAATAAATATGTGTCCAATCTGCCCCACTGTCCCATCTGGATCTGTAGCTTTTGTGAGTTGTTCCAGAAGGTCTTAGATAAGAAGAAAGATCACATTTTACAATCCAAAACAAACAGAAAAGATAAAGAACTGTAATTAAATCTCTTATTAAATATCTAACAAGCATTTTAACCTTGACACTTATTTTCACTTCCCCATCAAAGTAACGGTAATGTTCTGTTTCACAAAGGCAGATCTGCATGTATCTGTATAATGCTTACCTTCATGTAAGGGGATATAGGAATCCAGATCTCCAAATATTTGAGTCAGTTCATCCTCAGACATAATAGACAGCTTCAGCATGGGGTCATGGTAAGCCTAAAAGTAAATATATTTAAAAAGGACTTAGGACTTGCACTTGTATCACTGTACTTGTATGTGCTAAAAGCAAATGTTTAAGTATGTGTTACAGCAAAGCAGCTCAATTTGCAAAACGACAAGGATGTTGTTAGCATCATTATTGATATCCAAAATTAGTATGGAGTAGTTTAATTGTCAAAAATGACTTACCTTTCGAGCCAACTTCAGGTCATCAATTAAATCTTGCTCTCCTCTGTACAGTTCAAAAATAGCCTAAAGGGTGAGGAAGAAAAAAATGAACATGCTAAATATAAAATATACACCTTCAATATCTGATAAAACTTGTTAATGCTTTAATTGGCCACTTTCCTTAATATTTATTTATAATAATTAAATAATACTAATCACTAATACATTTTGCAAGCCATTCCAAAGCTGTTTGACTACAGTTTTGTTAATTTGGATTAACTGAATTAGCTAGAGAAACTCTTCAGTGCATAGTGGATTCTACAGGTCTGTGAAAACAACCCCAAGAATCTGCAGTGGTTGCATACAAATATGTTCATACAACCAGCACTTTCATTAATGAGGTGTCTTTCATCCTATTTTCTTCTCTAACTTGTTTAATCCAATTCACAGTCACCAGGGGTGGGTTGGTCGAGGAAATCATTCCAGGCAGCATTGACAGCAAAGCAGGAAGCAGCCCTGGACAAGGAGTCAGTCCACTGCAGCGCCCGCTCATTCACACATCCACACTCATACTGGGGTCAGTTAGGAATTGCCATTTAATCAAACTGAACGTCCGAATATTGTTTGGTGGGTGGTGGGGCGGGTTATTGGGGGGTGGATGGTGTTGGGAACATTCAAAAACCACTGGCCAATGACCATGTGTAGAATTCCACCCATGAGGTCGCAATACTAGCTACAGTACCACTGTGTCATCATACACTGTCTGGGAAACACTGGAGCAAATATTGATGCTGCTAAAGTTGGATTTAGGCCAGACTAAAAGAAATACGTTTTAAAAAGAATAAGTTTTGAATTAGAAATCAATCAGTTCCACTTTTTTTATGTATATAAGCACATTTAAATAAACTCAAACTGGGATAAACTCATTCCTATGTAACATAACGTTTCTTAACTTGGATTATTGTGACCTGTATCATAATCACTATGATCATACCTCCTGTCTTTTGATTTCTTTGGCAGAAAACGTTCCCTTTTTGTTAACATCAAGTGTCTCAGACCAAAGGGTGCTATTGCGCCGTTTTGGTGGGGTGGGTGCCGCTGCTTTGCTGCAGGACTTCTGGGAACTATTTGGTGACTTGCTGTCACTTCGAAAAGAGATGGACTATTGGAAAAAAAATCAAAATAATTAATAAATGTTTTTTTAGCCATTTAAACCAAAAATGTATTCAGTACAATAGTTGGAAATGCACAATGGATAGGTGTCATTAAATTACTTTTAGCATGCTAGTGCATTTTTAAAAGAAGTAGTAAGGGAATTATCTTATAGCATAAAAAACAAAAATAAAACCAAAAACTGCAACATGCATACCTGAATTGTATGTCCAAAGCGCCTGACAGCGCCATTTCTTACAGGTGAGATTAGATTAGCCAGTGAAGTCACCCTGCTAAGGGGGCGAACCCGCTTGTGACTTGGCTCCTGCAAAAACAAAGGAACAATATTTAAGAAAAATCTTCATTGACACTTGTGAAATTTAATCAACGTAGTTAAACACAAAGCATTTTTTTTTACTATCATACTTTTTGTAATTGGATTAATAAAACTAGTTCAGTGGCAATTGCTACCTTCCAGTTTTGCTAAATTTCTTGGTTCACTCTAATAAAGTAGATCCTTCCATAAGCAGCTCCGGAAATCAGTCATATTCAACAGCTGGTTTAAACAGACTATGAACAAATGAGTCTTTTGTGTTATAATGCTCTGTTCTTATTTCTACTTAGGGTAAAAAGGTTACAGGCATGTCTGGTATGCATCTGGTTGTGTGCCCGGCTGCCATATGGAAATTGCAACTGATGCAGCAAATGCTTGCTAAAACTTATGGGACCTTGCTGTACAATAGGATAAAAATGGACTGGTTTTCAAATTATATGTGGTATATAAGTGTGGGTGTAAATAAATATCCTAAAATGTGGAACGTTAAAAAAACAAAACATAAAATATGGTAATATACAATCATTTTAGCTATACTGAGTTTTAAGCATAAAAGAAAAAAAGATATATCACAGAAAAAAATACATTTAGGATGAATAAGAAAATTAATGAGTAAGCAAATATAGTGCTTCACAAATCATGGATTGTGTGTACTTCTTTTCTTATAGACCTTGTCGTGTTTGAAAACATGCCCTTGCGTGAGAAAGGTAACACTTTTGAAGCTATAAAGATCCAGCTGCTGAAAAAGAACTAACAAATCTAATGGACTTTGAACAGGTTAAGACATGGCCTTTTACAAGGTAAAAACTGTTCTGGGATTTAGTTTAGCCTCAAGGCAATACCCCTCCCTCCTATAGAATACACACACAACTAGGACTAGCATATTATTAAACAAAATGCCTCATACAGAAACCTTATGTCTTTGTTAGTGCAAAGTCCTGATTTTCAGTCTGTTATTTTTTCAGGTTTCAGTTGCTACATTAATGAGGAGTTGCAAACAAGGAAATCTCCTTTGCAAGACAGTCAAAACATGGATTGTGTTTCAGAAAATAGCAGCCAAAGTCACAGGACAAGAACCAGCTTATTAGTCTGCTAAATACAGTAAACAAAAGGCAACACTCAGTGCGGACTTAAAAAATGAGTTTGCCTACATGCACATAGGATCTTGATATAACTGCAAAATAAAGGTCACTGTATTCATGAATCTGTTCATAATGTGTGCATTCAGGCCAAACAAGAGCCACTTTTGTTTGGCAAATGTTACATTACAGTGTAGAAAGGCAATACGTAACACTTTTACTTCTCATTTAGCTGCATGCTGAATCTGTGCAACAATCTTGAAAATCAGTCTAACCACTTGACATTTTTTTTTGTGTGGACTGGGATTTCATTTTGTAAAAATCACTGTCATGCTTGTTATTCAGTGAAGATCATCTCATTTGCCCCCCATGCACCCAAACTCCCAAAACGAGTGTGAGGGAGTGCAACAACTGCACAACCAACTCTGCAGATGTAAAGTATCCCTGAGAGCAACTGTGGAATTGGAACAATCTTTAAACTCTCAACCCTATGAAATGCTCCAGGTACACCACTGAATCGCTACTATTAGTGGGTAAGATATCTCCCAAAATGGCAGTAACAAAAAGGTGAATAGCATAATAGCTATCTCCTAATGATATTATAAATACAATACAAAATGAAAGCAATACTTTATATTATTAACTTTTTAGTCATTTATATAAAATTCCTTAACATCAACCAAACTTTTTTTAATCCCCACTAAAATATAAAGTGTAACTTTTGGTGAAGGATCTTGTTGACGGACTTGAGCTGGCCTTTTTGGCTTTCTATGTGATATGTAAGACTGTTTGAAACCTCTTTCTCACAGTAAAATATGAAACGCTTTTACTGCATCTGTGCAAGCTCAGAAAATTCTAAACAAGACTATGTAAGTTGGAGAAAACTAAACTAGGCAGTATGTAAAAGTAGTTTATTTTTCTTCAAAAATATTAATGAGATAATTCAAATATAATTATCAATATTGCCACCATCCATAGACTAATAATATATTAGGAATAACACTACTGAAATGTATTTAGATTAGTAGCATTCAGTCTATTCTCAAAAAGTAAATATCTTCACAAAAGGGATTCAAATTCAGTGTTTTGAGAGTTCTTGAAGGTAAATTAAAACCAAGCCTGAGAGGAATGATCAACTTTGTGGCATTTAGACTGCACAATGTGGCATTTAAGGACTCTGGAGATGTGCTGCTGCTACTCACAAGCATGTTTCCTTAGCCACATAGGGGCAAGCGAAAGTTAAAACATTAATTCCCATTTGGAATGAAACCAAAGAAAATGATGAATATGTTGGATCCTTAACACACATCCTGATATAAAAGAATCCCTGAAAAAACAGAACACTGCTGTGCCATTAATTTTAGCAGCTTTTGATACCTGTTCATGTGTCCTCTGGGGGACAGTCCTCTTTGCCTATTGCAGGAAGCCACCCAGATCCGGCCTAACACTGCACATTTTGATTAATGATGTTGAGGCCAGTTTGGCCTTTAAACTTAGTCATTTTCAGCAGGCACTCATCACAAGAACCAGCCTGTGACTTTCCTTTATGTACTTCATACTATCACTTCAGGAAACCCTCCTATCCCAGCCTTTCCAAAACAAACACTAAGTACAGCAGCATTTATCAACACCCCTAGCAGCAAAGCAGATAATGATCCCTAATAAAAGGTCAAGTCATACAAAGTAGGGTGTCAATGGTTACTCTATCTCTTTAAACCATATGAAAGAGCATACTGTATATGTGTCAGCAATGCACAATCACGTTTTATTTTATGAATTCCTTATAAATTGCATGTTCTTAGTTGCAAAGTGGTCTCTCTTGCAGTTGTGCTTAGGAATACTTGATTTGAGGTAAAGAGATAAGACTATAAATTTAACTTGAACAAAAGTTCACAATAAGCCACACAAAGAAATAACTTCTGTGGCATTCAAAAGTGCACAAGCTTATTCCTCCATTGTTAATTTAATTAAATAAAAAACTATTTTACACTAAACATTCAGAAAAGCCTGGTGCCCGTAAGAAAAGGCATGCCATTTCATAAAATCATCTGCAAAAAAGATTGCTTTGTAAAGTAACATGACACTTTACAAAGAATCTGCCTGTTGCCCCAGGAGAAATAACAGCTAATGCAAGTTAGGTAACACATTGTATTACTCAGTAATACATTGAAAATTCAAATAATTGTGAATGATCTTAGTGTGGAAACACTTTAGTTCCCTTTCCTGTCAATTACATAAAAAAGAGAAGGAAATCTGCACTAAGACAGAACTGATTTTGATGGTAATTAACAAAGAACAAAACCACTGTGTGTCAAATGGGAAGCTAATGTCTGTCTGCCACTTAAAGCCCCCTTTGACTCACAGGTCAAGCAATGAACCCCTGTCCTAAAATGGAGACTTCAAAGCTATTTAAATGAAGTAGTGAGCTTTTCAATCTGATAGTTTTTCAGTTCACTGGTCTGTAATTTACCATCCGCAAGAATCCAGACTTCTAAAGGAAGGGGCTCATAAAACTCTTTTCCCTTCACTTAACAGCAATCCTGCTTAACAAGTACTATTATGCAGACTAAAAAAAATTAAAAGCCACTAAGAAGAAAAGATGTATAGGAATTCCGATTAGCCACCAGCCAAACACGCCAGTTTTTGCTTAGTAACACAATTGCACCATTCTGCTTCAGCATTCATGAGCATAAATGTTAACAGATAAGGTCCGGCATGCTTGCCACAGATTATAGCTTTGGGTCATAGTCTGTTTTACAAGTGAAACACAGTAAAGGGAAACTGCTGCTCAGTCATTCACTTCTGAAAAGAAATGTTGCTTAGAAAGAACACCTTTATGGCATACTGTAATCCCTTTCAGTTGCATTTTCTTCTTACCTCAGATTCTTTAGAGGACTGATTTTGAATGTCTATGACTTGTAGTGTCCTTTTAATTGGCAACAGGCTTCCAATTTCATCGTAAGCCACCATTCTTTGTAAAATCCCTTAAGGTGCTTCCTATAGGCAGTTCCACATGAAGTTTTCTTGTAGGCAGGACGTCTAAAAGCCAAATGTAAAATCCCTGAACTCTGCTCCTCCTCCTCCTCCAAGCTCAGCAGACTGCTGCTTCTTAATCCTCTCTGGCCTCTACTCTCAAGTAACAGAGAAACCGAACTGCACAGGACTTAGTAAAGGAGGAGTGGTTACAGGGAGTTCAACTAGTTCTGCCCCCTCAGCATCAACTGTCAGCCAACAGCTGCAAACCAAGGGGGGTGGAAATCTCTCCACAGTCCACCCTCATATAAATATGACTCGGTCTTACCAAGTAACTGATAAAGAATACTGGCTTTTCAAAGAGAGTGAGAAAATCAGGCAGAGACTTTAACAACTGTAGTGGATCCGTGGAATATACCTTCACATTCAATTCAGAAATGCTATGTTTATAAAGACAATTGTATGTACATAGTGCTTTTACTTTTTCTTTTTAAACTTTTATGGGTATATTTGTAAAAAAAGAAGCTGCACTAATGGGCCTAAACATCAAAATAAAAATTAATTCAGAACACTAGAACACAAATCAGTCACTGAAGTAAGCACAAGGAAATGAGCTAGGACTACCAGACAAAATGACCCTCTTCTGTCAGAAACAGCTCATTGTTCTAATCACACAGGATGACAGCTAATAGGCAGCCTTTCATTGTTACTTGGGCTCTGCCAATTGTCGTACACACTGAATACAATATGCTGTGCTCTCTCTTTTTTTTTTGTCTGCATAACATGCCACTGGATGCCAGACACTTGCCATAAGAATAGGCCAAATATATACATGTTTATTTATTTAAGTAAGAATTTTCTTCAGTATGCTAAAAATAAAGCACATATCTTGGAGCAGGCTTTCTAAAGTGCCACACAGTCTATGTTTTATGACTGTTCAAAAAGGTCACAGGAGTAAAATACATCAGATAAAGAAATGTTTGTGGTGTGGAGAAGAAAATTTTTTTTTGTCTCGAGTGTGAGCTTGAATTAAACCATAATTTTGTAAGGCATGTCCTTCTAATTATACTAAACATTTTGGATATATGTGGGATTATTTCAGACACAAATATATTTAATAGGCACTTTGTCAATAGCCAAATCCATCTGTCTGTTTTCTGAACCCTATTATTCCATTACAGGATCGCAGGGAACCAATACCTCTTTAAGAAGCACCAGGCACAATGAAGAAAATTACCCTGAAATGGAAGTCAGTCCACCCCATGAGTTGTGAAATGGATTTTGTAGTTCATAGCAACTTCAAGCACCGTGTCTGACAAGCATCTCATCAGGGATGGATCCCGTTTTAATTCCAGTGCTGCCAAGATAGTCTTACACCATGCTGTGGCCATAAATTGAAATAAGCAGATTAAAGTAATGGATAGATGGATGGATGAAATTGAATATGTTCATGTGAAGCAAAGATGTTTTGAACACATATTTGATTTTATTTTTTTAAATACAAAAGTAGGTAATGTTGCTACTCTCATAAAATTGGACCCCCAGTTCAAGTCCTGGCTGGAATGCTTTTTGTATGCCCTGCTCTCAGGTGAATTCTCATTGCAGTGCTCATGTTTCCTTTTACATGGCAAATATGGAATTGAGATGTGCACGAGTCTGGTCTGTGATTGGCAGGCATCTCACCAGTATGTTCCTGCTGATGTCACTCATAGTGACCTTTGTACTGAAGAAAGCAAGTTCAGGGAATGGGTGGAGTGAGGTTTACACTGCAAGATAATATTCAATTTACAAAGCCATAGCACAATAAAAGGAAAATTACAGTGGTAACTGACACAAAATTGGAATTCAGGAAAGATACCTTTCTGTAAAAAAGAATCATCTACACAGCATATGCATGAACAAGCATGAAAGGAAAGAGTTTGCCTACAAGACTGAAACACATCTACAAAAACTACTCACATGCACAGCCTGGTGGAGCAGCAGGGTGTTAACATACAAGTGCTTAAAACTTGTAGTTTATGCAGAGTATATTTTTATATACATATTAAAAAAATGCTTAGTTTACAGCCAAATAATTATAAAGAAGAATGACAAAAATGCTATTAAAACTTTAATTTTTATCTTGAAATATCACATAAATGACACTATGACCCACTGACTTACAGAATAACGGTTGCTTCAAAAAAATTATAACGAGAGAAGTTGTTCAAAAAATGCTACATACCAAAACATGTTTTTAAATTAAATAAAAATACATTTGAAAACTGAAACCACAGCAGAAAAAAAATTATTTTAATTTGCTATTAATAATGCATAAATGCAGGCAGTATGGTACCACTATGGCACTTGCTGCTGCTTCTCAGTCCAGGGACTCGTAGTTAGTTCCAGTCTGGCAATTGCTTTGAGTTTGCATGTTCTTCATATGTGCACAAGTGGTTTCTCTGTGTACCCTGGTTTCTTACATTAGATTAGATAGTGTTTATTTGATCTCAAGGGGAAATTAAAATTTTACAGAAGCTCAAAATAAGAAAAAAATATATGTATATTACAATAAATAAATAACCATCCCCCAAACACACATAAGAACTTCTGGCCTGGATAATGAAAAGCTGCTGCTGTCAAAAACAGGCTACTAGTTGGCAGTAATAAGGTGAGACCTGGCCAGATGTGCCACAGTTTAACATTTAAAAGGCATTAACATTTGAATACAGCAGTTTACAAAGAATCAAAGAAAATTCTTTTCACATCACAAATAGTTTTATGATATCTGGTTACACTTAATAGAAAAATTGTGGATTTAGTCCAGTAAAGTGGCTATTCTTCAACGACCCTGACAACTTATTGAAAAACTGAAAATATACCACTCACTCACTCCATACTGACACCCTTTAACTGGAGTCCAGTACTATCTTAACTTCAGATTCAAGCAACACTTAGATCACTTATTTTTATACAATAAAACAAAATTGTGTCACCCATCTTCATCATGATTTGCAACATCTTTCACATATGACAATCTTATATTGAGAAAGAACAGTGGGTTCATTAACATCAATTAAAAACAAAATCAGTGCTAAAATGTAAAGTCAGCATTCATTCACCGATTGTCTTAAGATTGTAACTGGAATTGCAGCCTCTTCTGGCAACACTGAACACAATGCTTGAACCATGGCAGGGCTCAGCATTAGGTCAGCCACTTACACACACACTCTTTACTTAATTAGAGCACCAATTAACCTAAGCTGAAAGTATTTGGGTTGTGGGACAAAAACCTGGCAAAAAAAAAAAAAGACACCTAGAGAACATATAAACTCCACACAAACAGTGAAGCGGCTGAAGAAATGGAAAAAGGGACAGCTTTTTACAGTGACAGAGCATTTATAGTACACAGCTACAGTTTAACATAGCAAACTTTTACTAAAAGGTTTTAATTATGATCATAAAACTGGGAAGACAGAAATGATGGCTTTGTGTAGTGAAGTAATCTACCAAATCTGAGGGAACTAGCATTAGAGCAAAGTGATTGTCAACAGGATTAAAGTAAACCAACAAAAATGACTCACATGCATAGCCTGGTGGAACAGCAGGGTGTTGACATATAAATGTTTAAAAATGGGTATTTTATTTCTTAGCCACTTTTATATACAGAAAATATATAAAAGAATTCTGAGAACACATTATAGATCTGTTAATCGACTTAATAATAAAAGAGGTACTGTACACTGTCACTAGAACCTTGTTGTCACTGCCCTCCCATGTTAAATCTTCAGTTAAGGTGATGTTGCTGCCTGGAGTGGGCTTATCAGGAATGGTAACGAGTTAAGAAGCAGAATCCAAATAGCACACAAAAAATTAAAAGCAACACTAACCTAAATAATTAAAATGTCAAAAAGAGGGAAAGTGACAAAAATAATCAGGAAAGACTGGAGGAAGTGAACTAGAAGGTAAGTTGATTCAATAGCAAAAAGATTTGAGAGAAATGGCTATATTACCAAAAAAGCTCACTTGATTGCCAAAGTATTTCCACACACAGGCAACAACAAATAAGACATGATGGTTGTAGTTGAGCTTTTCATACTGTAAAAGAGAGCCCCTGACACAGACAGACACGTACTCCAGATGTCTAAATGCACACCCGTTTATTTACACTACACGCACAGTGCAGGAAACCCCCAATATTGCTCACAGTCCTTTTGCCGCTTCTACTCCTCTCGTCGCAAGCTCCGTCCTCTTCTACCCGACTCCGGCTCTCTGAATGGAGTGAGGCATCCCCTTTTATATTGCACCCGGATGTGCTCCAGGTGTGCCCTGATGGACTTCCTGCAGCACTTCCTGGTGTGGTGGAAGTGTTGTCCTCCAGGGCTCCAGGATCGTCCAGGCGTCCCTTGGTGGTGGCCACGGACCCCACAGGGTTGAGCTTCCCAGCTCCATATCTGTGGCCCTGATGGAATCCAGGGGTGCTGCTCTCTTGCACCCAAGGAAATATATTGCCCTTCTCCCAGTCCTTCCCTGCTCCAGGGGGCCCGGTGGGGCAGGATCCCTGGCCGTCTGCCACAATACATACAGGCACACATACTGTACAAACACTGCAGAAGCTGCTTAAAGATGAGTAAGTAAATGATACATTTTAAAAAGCTACTCCAGAGACATTACCATTTGTACTTCTGTTTGTTCTTTAACTGTCACTTTTAAACAAAATTTGACACAATTAAGAGAAGAACGTGGATTAAATGTAAAAGAATGCAGACAGAGTAAGACATCAAGGGAGAAACAGCAAAAACGTGACAGTCATCTTTTTAAATTTGATACCACGGATCAATTTGGCATTTTTGATATATTTTCACCTCTAGAAAAATACATTGTGTAAATACTGTATGAAAGACATTCCATTAAAAGTGTAAATTTGCCTGTGATTAAGTAGTCAGATGTAACTGATGACTGAAAGCCATCCACCAGAGTAGAACCCAAGGTTTGAGTTTGACAGCCTTGCCGTATACAAAGAACATCCAACCCTGATACCAAACAGACTAACAAGAAAATGCGTTAAAATTGTGCTAAAATTTGAAATCTCAGCAAATGTTCAGAATATATAAGATACTTCTTTTTGAATTTGTTAAACATGGCATTTTTGAGGAATCTAATTTTAAATCTGTAATATTCTGGCTACTGTATGAAGGATTAAATTTTCGTTCTCATCAAATACTTTTTACTGCATGTTTATCTTTTATTGATGTGAACACAAAAAAGTGGGCTGTTGAGCAGTAAAGTCAGCATGCATCTATTCTGAATACCTTAGACATAACCTATTTCAATATCTATCCTATATCAACAGCACACGCCTCTTCAAAACAAACTGTAAATATTATTTTTACTCAAGGACTACTCATGCTTTTAACACTCTGATCAAATCTTATGAATCACACAAGCATGAAACACCTTTTTTCCTTTTTGGTAAAGGGATGACAAAGATGTATATTCATGACAGTTTAGGATATAATTGAAAGACATCCACCCATATGTCACACAATGTTAAACAAAACGTTTTAATGAGTTTTTTTTTTTTTTTTTAAAGAAAAAAATAAGGCGTACAGGAATATGCTTGATCCAGTGATTAAATCAGGGAGAGATAAAATTAATTAAAATAAATGGGTTAGATGTCAAGAAGAAAATTCTGGGGTCTCCACCTTGCAATATTTATTTGCAGATTAAGTTTAAGCTCAATGAGAGATTACTGCATATAACATACTTGTTTTCATTTAATATGAGTACCTGAATTTTTATGAAGAAACTTATCTTTTTAACTGAGTTATTAGTCCAGTTAAAAAAAAAAAATATTATCAGCTCACTTCTATATTTGGTGGCACTAGACATACAGCGTGTGGAGTAACTCAAAAATCTGTAAAATAATGCAACAATAACTAAAAGACTCATCCACCTTAACAAAAGGACATGTGTCTGGGTATTTGTGTGTCCGTCTGGTTTCCATGTCTCTGTTACATGCCATTTGGTATAGGACTCATAAAAGTAGTGCTAATGTTTGTGATGTGCCATCCGTTGAAATGAAAGATAAAACACATTTTATTGCTACATTCAATACAAAATATATTCCAATAGATAGTGCACTGCAAACGTTAATATTGAATATATCCAATAGAGAGTAACTGCGGACAACCAGAAATCAGCTTATCTAGCTTAATAAAAGGACAAAAGTGTGTGTATGTATCCGTCTGGTTGTTCATATTAGGAAGAAAAATTTCAAAAGTGTCAAAACTTGTAGACGAAGGATTAAAAAATAAAAATGATACTAAAAATACCAAATAAGGGTCTAAAAATAAGACAATCGGTCTTATCAGCCCATTCTGTTGTCTGACATTATATGCTGGCAAAAGCAGCATTGGGATTACTATTTTTTTTTTTTAACACATGCTTGGACCATGTTTACAGCTGTAATTCTAATGACTGATGGCTTTGCATTTTGGGCATGGATAAGGGTGCATGTGAGAAAACCAAAGCCCCAACACAACTAGGCTAGACTCATTAAATCTAGTCAATGTGGTAGTGTTCATTTTCGCATTTTCCTAGTAAAACACTTCAACTTATAACACTGGTCAGTTTGACGAGCATCACCAAGAAGCAGCAGCAAAAATGAACAGCTCTATGTAAACAGGAAAAGGATGCCACAAGGGAAAGGGATCAGATGCGTCTTATTATAACAGACCAAATGGACAATCCATGTATCAAATAAAAAACATGAGGCCTATTCTGATTACTTAGACTTCAACAAGTCTTTGACAAGCAGCACAGCTAGTCATGGTATAAACTTGTAAGCATTTTATGAGTTCATTTGCCAACACAACACAAGCAGTTTAACAACCTATCTACATCAGTGTCACTCACAGGCCGAGCTCCACTTAATTAAAGAAAACAAGACAAGCTCCATTCAAATGGGACAGCAGAGGCTACAGTATACCCAATACGACCTCAGCCTTACTCATAGCGCACATATGAAGTTCTCCGGCTGTTTTTGCATTCAGTTTTTTCCTTCGCTGTTTGGTAAAGTGTATAAGGGTGTACTCACACTAGACACGTTTGTTCTGTGCCGTGCCCAAGCGCGATTGCCCCCACACACTACTTCCCAGCTGGCCTGCACTCACACAGTGCTTAAAGTTCTGGGCCCGGGCACGCTTTTATTATGACCATGCGACTTTGTGTAGAGCCAAAAAAAGATCTGAGCACAGAGTGACCTGCATTCATGTCAAAATGATTTTCCTTATTTTGTGTTTTTTTGGAATTGTGTAGGGCAGGATAATGCTCTACCCTCTTACAGATTTATTAAGTGTACAGCACAGCATTTTGCTATAAATTGTGCTGCACGTACAAGAAGATTTTTACAGAGACAAATGATGTTAGTGGAGGAATCTGCAGCTTTTCTTGCCAACTACAATTCACATTGTATTCTGTGAGAATAAAATCCAGCTTTTAACTCAAATGGTACCAAACAAAATGAGAATTGCACTATCTGACTTGTTGGGTCATTGACATCTTATCCATTTTCCATGCTCAGGAACATGTTTAGCAATCACACTGCTTCCGAATGCTACTGAACCGTGCTTGGGACCACCTCTTCCAAGCGGGCCAGGGCATGGCACGGTTGGCCCAGCACAGAGCGATAACACTAGTCAAACAAACAAGACATTGTGGGGTTACATGTGGACAAAAATGCTCAGGCACGGAACAAATTGCCAGTGTAAGTACAACTTAAAAGGTGAACAACAAACAGAAACATTGATCAACATGAAGAAAACAGTCCAGAAACGTTGACAGGTGAAGTATAAAGGTGTGTAACATAGGATTAATTTACGGGATATACTTGTAATGGAAAAAACAAAACCCAGCTAACTCCTCAGGTGCTAGAAGGTAACCAGCCACAACAGTTCTTTGTTAATTCTGACTGTGGAGAGCTCAAGATGAGTCAGACATGAACATTTAACTACTATAAAGTGATGCAAAGTTAATTTTTCAGCAGGCTTTCACATATAGGCTCCTAAGGATATCAGACAAAAATGCTTCCTCTGATACTATGACATTTTATTGGGCTTATAGAGCCATTATATTAACATAAGTACATCATTGTATAAACAGCTTAAAGTGTGTGCTGAGAGTAGAAAGGAGATTTTATGTAGAGGAATTTAGTTTACGCTAAAAAAGAAAAGATCAGCAGACAGAACCAGAACATATGGAGAAAAGAACCAGGAGCTCAGCAGACAGAAATATCAATGGAACATTCTATAGTGCCTGCAAAGACAGTACAGTCTGTATACATAGTGGAAATAGATGTAATTCTTACTATGGCTTTTATTACAGCAGTTGATATTATACAATTTTATTGTTTTGTAGCATAGTGCAGTTTGTCTTGGGAAGATCCTTGTATTGGTCATTAGTACAGAGAGAAATTACTAGAATGTTTTGCAGAGGAGTGAGTACAGCTGTTGCACCACACACATGCCAAGCATTGAATCTATTAAGTATAAAGGGTTAGATATTTAATTAAAATGTAAGGAAACTCCACAGCATTTCAGTGAAGAAGAAATCTGCAGGTAAAAGAATAAGGAAAACATTAAAGCATGGCTAATCTGTGGGATGTGCAATACGGTAGTTCCTGGTGAAGATGTCACCAAACAGGCACACTCCTTTATTAAACCACAAAACAAAGTTAGCAGACTATTCACCAAAGCAGATTAGATTGATTTTCTTAATCCCATAGGGAAATTCAGGTGCATACAGCAGCAGAAACATAAAAATAAGGATATAGACTCACAGGACAAATAATAAAGCCAATCAATCAATCAATAAATAAAATGTGTATTGTGTAGATTTTTCTAAATGAATTTAACAAGTACATTGGGAGGAAGCATTGGATTGCCTGATAGCAGTGAGCAGAAAAGACCCCAGAAGGCGCTTCTTAGTATTATACTGTAATTCTTGGCATTATAACAACAAATGGGAGTATGAGTATGCCCTTACAGTGCCATATATGAGCTGTACAGGCTATGAGTTGAGCTAATCAAAGTTTGCAAAACTTGGTAGACATAATAAAGAGCAAGTCCTCATTCAGCTCATAAAGTGTTGGTATTTTTTAAAGCCATATAGTTGATAGTTGAGTGTGACATCATTCAGTGCGTAAATTGCAAATGTAGATTAAAAGGACAAAAGCATGTCTCCGATTTATGAAAGGTCAGTATCATGTCCTGTTCCTTATAAACTATAAGGTTTTTAACCTTGGTTTAATTAGTAACAAGAGTTGAAAGTGGTGTCACGGGACTAATAAAATGTAAAAAAAAAAAAAAAAAGTATTGCATTCTTTTTGACTTTGCTAATATATGCATTCAAATAATGTGTTTGACCAAACCATGTACAAATTTAAGTTCACTAACTGTATATTGCTAATCAGAAGTGGATATCTCAGTGAAGGATCAAAAGATATACGCATCCAAACACTTACATAGGGAGGCAGATTTTGAAGAAGAATTAATTTTTATATGAGGTTTTCAGCGGCACTAAAGTGAAACCAGACCAAGTAATAGCCTGAGAGTGTTTCAAATATATTAAACAAGCTTAGGTCATAAGACATATCAAATGGCTTATTATTTTTGTATAATCAGCATAGAGCTTAGTGGAATGAGTGTTATTTTAGACTGCAGCAGACAAAATATTATGAGAGATGCATACTGGAATGGCCAGAATACACAGATGAGAAAGGTGTTGCACTACAGCTGAAAGTAGCACATTTGGAGTGTTCCTATTTCCACTCAATATGACTTTGGAAGCCTTAGGTGTATGGGAGAAGACGGTATGCTGGGCAAAGTAAATTGTTCTTGAAATTTCTGATGAAATTTAAAATAACTGTACAGTTAATAACACTTAGAATATTGCAAAATGTCGGCACAGTGGCGCAGTGGGTAGTGCTGCTACCTCACAGTTAGGAGACCCGGGTTCGCTTCCTGGGTCCTCCCTGCGTGGAGTTTGCATGTTCTCCCCGTGTCTGCGTGGGTTTCTTCCGGGTACTCCGGTTTCCTCCCACAGTCCAAAGACATGCAGGTTAGGTGCATTGGTGATTCTAAATTGTCCTTACTGTGTGCTTACTGTGTGCTTGGTGTGTATGTGTGTGCGCCCTGTGGTGGGCTGGCGCCCTGCCCGGGGCTTATTTCCTGCCTTGCACCCTGTGTTGGCTGGGATTGGCTCCGGCAGACCCCCGTGACCCTGTAGTTAGGATATAGCGGGTTGGATAATGGATGGATGGATATTGCAAAATATGAACACTGATCACACTTGCTATTTTATATCTGTCACTGGCAGGGAACTCCTCCAGAATATTTTATCATCATGACATCGTGAGTTCCAGTGATTGTTTTGCTCAAGTGATTTCTGACTGTGATGCAAGGGCAATTTCATACTTTGTTCCTCCCGATCTAATTCTCCTATGCATTTTCTTTGTTGTAGGAAGGACTTGGCATGTATATTGTTTTTTTCTATACTAAGTTTTAATGTTCACACCACAGTTTGAAAATCACAAAACACTTCACAAAGTAAAGTACGAAAGGAGCCACATAGCCCAAAAATGACTAATGACTTGTCCCACATTATATTTTTCTCTTCATGGGTGTTTATGTGCCACAAGAATAAAAGCTATTCTTTGTCATCATTCCTTGTGGAATTAAGCTCTTTGGTCACATTACAATCACTACTTCTCTAACAGTAAAGTATGTCAAAATGCAAGAAGAAAATTCCCTAAAAGGAAGTATTTCCTTTGTAATTCACTTTTTTTGACAATGTCACTTACTAGAAGGCTATGTGCCCTACAATTTCTGTGCTTCTCTATTTTTCAAAACAGGTAGTGTACACAATATCTGAGCAACTGTAAGTTCTACTTTTTACTTTAACATATTTTATTCTTTGCATATTTAAGCTTCAAAGACTTATTGTTGAATCTTTAATACTGAGAAAAGAAATAAAATTGCTCATGAGACACAGAAGATAACAATTTTAACATATAAACAAGAATGGAGCTGTCATATTCACAGGCTTGTTATAATTACAGTAATGACTGCATCTAATAGTCACACTGACCATTTTACAAACTAAAACAAAGTAGTAACCCACACTTGAATATCTTCTTCTAGGAAAGCCTACTCAAGGATACAGTCTCAAACAGAAGTTGACAAATTTCACATCACGTGTCAAGTATTTTTCTGCTATGATTTAAATATTGAGTTATACTAAGGTACTTATTTTAAAATGGGCAAATAGCTATGTAGTAGTAGGATCGGACAGGACACCAAGTGCAGGCAGAAAAAGGTAGCAGAGGACAGAGCAGGGGCTTCAAAAGGTCTTGATATGGTGTAAAAACCTAATGGTAAAACAATCAATGCAAGTGCAATAGTTGGTACACTTCTAGAAAGGAGAGGGAGATATAAAAATTGGGGGTGCCTCTGAGGAACCTTACTGCCCAGCCATCTTTGAAAAGGGAATGCAGCTGTATCCAAGATAAACTTGTGCAATGTCCATTTGAAACAAAAGTCATTACTTATGGCTGAGACAGAGAAGAAGGGTGTTTCCCCAAGGCCAAAAAGGATATATTAGAGGTATCAGCATCTTCAAGCTGCTAGTTCTAGGAGAGAACATTTGGCTCCATGCTGTGCCTCAGGAAATAAAGGTAGCTGAACTGCTACTGTGGACACCAGACCCTGTAAAGCCTATGGAATGTCAAGACATCTATGACTTCTGGGTGGAGCTCTGGCTTAGTTACAGTGGAGCAAAAGAATGATGAATACACCGTAGTGTTGGGTACTGCCAGAAATATCCTGGGATGATGTTACAGGCTGCTCCTGGCCAAAAAACTACTGAGTGGAGAGTTGAAAGAGGTGGAGGTGGTGGCGGCAAGGAATTAACTGGAATGACTTTTTTGATTTCCTAGTTCATGCAGAGTAAATTTGGGATTTACAACTGATTTTGCACAAGTTGTTCTAATGTGGGAGGAAAGTCAGATAAAAAGTAAATAGAAGCGAAAACCTCAGGGATATGATGCACCAGTGCTCACCTTTGAATCACCTTGCCATCCCATTTGTAAAGCAGCTGCTATTACTGTTTAATTGATAATGTGAATTACATTTCTTTAAGAAAAAAACATTAGGAAGCCCAAAGAAAAGGTAAACATATATGTTATTTGAAGCAAGTCCTTCATCAATAAGTTTTTAAGTAAAAATTAAAAAAAAAAATTCTTAACCTTGACTTTAGGTAGATAAAGACTTGGAAACAGGCCTTTATTATATATAGTATTTTTCTATAGTGAGGGGCTTCACATTCTCATTTCATTTCAATAGCTTCCAAGTTATTTTTAAATTTGGAGCATGGGCTGGTTAAGTGTCTCTTTCCCAAAGTGAGTCGGGCTTATGAAATGAACTGGAAACAAATCAAAGAAGAAAGATTCCTTTCATTGCGAGAGTCTCATCATTTATTACAATGAGTCAGTGAGAGGTATCGCCTAATCATTCTTTACATTGGGGGTTTAGGCTTAGTCCCTGATAGGTTACAGCGGCTGCAGGTATTCACACCAGAAAATGTTTTAAATCTAAATTCAACCTTTGCTGTTAACGAAACATGTCATTCATTTCTATTGCTTGCTAATGCTTTTATTATGTCAAACATTCCTAACAATGTTGTTTCGTTTATCTAAGATTATCATCATAATGTTTTTGTGATATACTATATTTAGAGGATTATCACTTTTTATGCTGCAGTTTTTCCACAGATTTCTCTTTAGATATTTGACATAAACAGTATTACATGAAGATCACATGCCAGTGCATGTAGGATCAACTTAGCTTTTGGTTTTCTTATATCCTTTGGTTTATATGCACCTTACTATTAAATGGCAAAAAAAGAAACAAAAGTGAATGCAGCTGTTAAAGGCTAAAAAGGCAATTTAGTGGTCTCAATCTTGACAAAACAGAAAACTGCGCTTCAGTAGAAGAAACAATTTGCTTTGAATTAAGAAAATTGGCTGTAACAAAAAAAGTATAAAACACTGAGGTCCTGTAGAAATGGAGCTCAACATTAATATGAAATATTATATACGTACAGTATATACACAGAGTGTATAAGGAGTAGAGCAGTATACTTGTGCTTTGAAGTCCTGTTTCTCAACCACTAGTAAAATTTCTTGCAAAGAAACAAACAGATGTTAAATTATACATGAACATGATTGACTTTTTTTCCAGAATCATTCCAATGTTAACGCAATAAATGAAAAAGCTCTGGAGAGATAGTGAATGGCTATGGCAGTGTGAACTGACAAATAGAAAAATAGATAAAGGTTATTCTCATGGTGACAAACATTGAAAAGACAGTTAATTTTTTTTCAGGAATTTGTCATTTTTTTCACCTCGCCTTTAAAAAAGCTGCCCCGATGATGCATTATACTTTCTTCTTTCGATTCAAAACTATAGTGTATACAGCCAACTTCTTCTGTCTATGTGAAGACAATTTATTATTCCTTCACCAAGTTCACTGTAGATACCCTTGAATTTTTAGTGACTAGAATTCTACCAAATATTAATCAACGAGCTACAGTATAAGCACTTTTACAAACAGCTCAAAACAATGTCTGCTATAAGTAGGTCCTTCTTACCGACATATACTCTGAATTTTTTTCAAGAATTTGATACCAGTAGTATGCATTTATGACGCAGCACCTGGCTGAACAAGAACAACATGCAAATAAGCAGCCTTAGAATTGAGCAGACTGAGAGGAGACAGTGCCAGAGAGGGAAGAAAAAAGGACAAAGAGCAGTCCTCAATATGAACCTGTACCAGTAGGAGTAATGTTACATCACGTTGGCTTATTTTCATTCTCCAACTTGAGTGAGTCATGTTTTAAGGTAATCAGAACTGAACAGAAACACAATAAACTTCAACACAATAGGATTTGCTCATTATTGAACAGGTTTAACTGCCATGCAGTTTTAATTGCCTGAATTTTCTAATCTGAAAATATCAACAAAAAAGCAGCCTTCCTTGAAACAAACAATGCTAAGAGCATGGGAATATTGCAGCCTCTGTTTTACCTTCCACTGCATAATAAGGCACTCACCTAAAATATTTACAAATGCACTGCAAATAACATTTAATATTTCTGATTTTGACAATGGCATGGTGACACAATGGCAGTGCTGCTGCCTTGCAGTAAGGAGACCCGGGTTTGCTTCCCGGGTCCTCCCTGTGTGGAGTTTGAATGTTCTCCCCGTGTCTGCATGGGTTTCCTCCAACAGTCCAAAGATATGCAGGTTAGGTAGATTGGCGATTCTAAATTGGCCCTAGTGTGTGCTTGGGGTGTGTGTGTGTGTGTGTGTGTCCTGTGGTGGGTTGGCGCCCTGCCCGGGATTGGTTCCTGCCTTGCGCCCTGTGTTGGCTGGGATTAGCTCCAGCAGACCCCCGCGACCCTGTAATCGGATTCAACAGGTTGGAGAATGGATGGATGGATATTTCTGATTTTTTCTGTTTAAATGAAAAAAAAAACACATTAAAGAGAAGGTGCTATTTTAAAAAAGATCTTTGTGTTCAATATTTGCACAATTAGAAGCAGACATGCCATAAAATAATTCATCCCGCCCATCTATTACATAAACCTGTCCATTACAATCCAGGGATGCAGTATTAAAACTACACAACTTTAAGACACTTTTGAACTAAACAGTTATTAGTATGACTGCTTCCAAAAAATAAATATTGTTTAAGTGTAGCACAGGTAGATTAAGTGACTTACAGGTATGTCATGTAACAGATATAACAGAAGAATGTTTAAGATCCAACAAGATGGCAGTCCTTAAAGGGAGGCTGGAGACTATATTTTAAAGAAGTTGCAGTTTCAAAAATGTAAGATTTTAGGGATGTTTTCTGGTGACTTCATAGGGGATTTATACACTTTCTGCTCAGATACAGCCCTCTTTACCACCATAGGGAGAGCCCTCCAGCTCACTGTTACTTCTGTGATTCTTTTTTGTTAGCAGTTTTGTGGGATTTTATTCCATCCATAATGTTTATATTCACAATTTTATTTCAGATCCCTGTCTCTATACAACAAATCCAAGCCAAAAATAATTCCTGTAGGGTTCCTTACACCCTACATAAATTCTTAATTATAGAAAAATACCCTTCATTAAGTGAATAACTAAAACATTTAGACCTTGTAAAACAAGTTTTTAATTTTCTGTAATGACTGCATGTGTTATCATGAACAGCGTGTCTTAACACAGCCTTCTGTGGGTGCAGCAGGTGATAGTATATAGGCAGGGTTTACAAAGCAAGTGCACAGAATTAAAAAGACAAGTCAGAAAATGCAATTTTGTCTTTACAATGCCAATATTTAATAACGGTACTGCATATGTATGTATACATACAAGCACATTTTTTTAAAACTTTGTAACGGACTAAGAAAATCTACAAAGTCCTGGAGTATGGTAATTCTTGCACCTGATCGGTCAGTTTCTACTAGATGAGCAGCCCAAGACTCATCTCATTTTCTGAAATTACTTTTTCTGGAGAGGTTTGTGGTGGCAGCAATCCAAGCAGGTCAGCCCAGACTTCAATGTCCCCAGCTCACATTCCAGCTTTTACTGGGGAATTCCCAAGCATCCCAAGCTAGCCAAGAGATGTAATTCCTCAAGTGTGTCATGGGTTTATTGCAGGGTCTCTACCCAGTGGGACGTGCCCGAAGTAGTTCTAGGGCGGGCATTATTACAACATGTTGAAACCACCTCAAATACTCTTCTTAATCTAGAGGAGCAGCAACTATAAACTGCGGCTCTCTGAATCGCGTAGTTTTCATATCTTAACAAGGAGTGAGAGTCTACTCACCCAGCAAAGAAACCCCAGTCCTTCCACTTGTACTAACAATCTTATTATTTCAGTCATTACCCACAAATCATAAACATAGGTGATGGCAGAGATGTAAATTGACTGATAAACTAAGTGTTTTGTCTTTAGACTCGATGCACGTAGAACAACTTCTGCCACTCCAATCCATTTGTCAAGTTCACATTCTCATTTTTCATCACTTGTAGACAAGATCCTGAGATACCTGAAATCCTCCATTATGCACATTTTTTCCTCCTCACATGGGGATAGCAATCCACTCTTCAGAGACAGAACTATGACCTCAGACTTGGAGGCGATGATCCGCATCCAAGCCACTTCATACTTAAAGTGAATCACTCGAATGTTCACTGATAATGCAATGAGAACAATTTCATTTGCATAAAGCAACAATGGTACCCTTTGTCTCCCCAACAGGACAGCCTCTTCTTGAAATTCTGTCCATGAGAACCACAATCAGGAGTGGTGATAAGACACAGCTTTGTTGAAGGCCGACATCCAAAGTGAAAAGTTAACGTCAAGTATTGGTAAACAGCTGTCACTGCATTTGAATAGGTAATGAACAGCCTGCAAGAGTGGCGCTGTTTCTCCATATTCCTGTAGCACCTCCCATGACATAAGTCAAGGGACAAGGTCATAAACTTTTTTGAAATCTACAAAATACAAAGAGGCTCATAAGTGTATCTTGTACCAATGCACCTCAGCATAAAGATACATAATAAACTTTGTAAGTGTGTTAGTTGTGCCATATGTTTTGGACACATGGGTGATGAGAGGAGCAGAACTGTCAACTGATCACCATTTGGTAGTAATCTGGATTCATTTGGAGAGGTGCAGGACAGATAGACCAGGGAAGTCTAGATTAGCAGCTAGGGTGTTCTGTGAACTTATGGCTGATGCTTCTTTTCATGATACGTTTAACTCCAGCTTCTGACAGAAGTTCTCCCATATGCAGAATGAGGTCAGGGACACTGCATCCAAATGGGCCCCTGTTCAAGACCTCAATTGTGGAAACAGAACCTGAAAGCTGTAATCTTAAGGTTGTCAGGACATCTCATGAAAGCAACCCCTGGACCAGAGGTGGACACCAGGTGAGGGAAGCTGTTATACTGAAGAAAGTGGCATTCAGTGAAGTACCCTTTTTGGAATATCCTCACTTGGTTGAAAGTTATTGAGAAGCTAAGAAGACTGCCTCAAAACAGGTTGTAGAAGCAAAAGCTTGAGAATGGGAGGAGTTTGGTGAGGCCATGGAGGAAGACTACCGGATGACCTGGAGGCTGTTCTGGATCACCTAAAAAAAATCAATCTGTTTGAAAAATTTCAATCTGGTTTCTGATCTTCTTACAGTACAGAGACTGCCCTTGTCAGAGTCACCAATGGCCTCATGATGGCCGCTGACCAGGGCTCTCCATCACTCTTTATCCTTCTGGATCTCACAGCTGCATTTGATACAGTAGACCGTAATATTCTCCTCCATCGTCTCCACTATATAATTGAACTTTCTGGCACTGCTCTGGAGTGGTTCGAGTCCTATCTCACAGATAGGGCTGATGGGGGACGCTAAATCTCGTACCCACACTGTCACCTGTGGGGTCCCACAAGGATCAGTCCTTGGGCCGGCCCATTTCAACATCTATATGCTACCTTTGGGTCACATCATCAGCAGGCATGGAATTTAATTCCACTGTTATGTTGATGATTCGCAGCTCTACGTGAGACTGGATTCGACCTCCCTTACACCTCCATTAACTCTTTCCTCTTGCTTGGGTGAGATTGAGGCTTGGATGTCCAAAAACTTCCTCAAGCTGAACAGCACTAAAACTGAAGCTCTTTTAATTGGCACACCCCATCAACTTCGTTCCTCTGTAAATTGTATTTCCTTTTCTGACCGTACCAGTGCCCTCTCCCCTTCAGTTACAAATTTGGGTGTCAAGTTAGACTCCCATCTGTCATGTGACACATGTCCATCACCTTTGTAAAACTGCATTCCTTTATCTCCGAAATATAGCCAAACTCCATCCCTGCCTCTCCCTCTGTGATGCTGAAAAGCTGGTTCATGCCTTTGTCTCCTCCAGGCTGGACTATTGTAATGTATTCCTCATCGGGACACCCAATAGATAGATAGATAGATAGATAGATAAGAGCCTTCAAAAGCTCCAACAAATTCAAACTAATGCTGCAAGGGTCCTGATGAGTGTGTGGAAATATGAACACATTTCACCAATCCTTCGGTCACTTCATTGGCTCCCTATTCACCTCCGTCTTGAATACAAACTTTGTCTGCTTACTCACCAGTGTACATGGAAATGCTCCACAATATCTTAAGGAATTCTTTATATTTACAATCCACTACAAGAAACCTCCGTTTTGCAAATACCCACCGATTTCGCCCCCCTATGACCAAACTTCATACAATGGGTGACTGAGCCTTTGCAGTGGCTGTTCCACGGCTCTAGAATGCCCTACCAGACAGCCTGAGAACACAGCAGATTGTGGGCTGTTTTAAAAAACAGCTAA
The DNA here is from genome assembly GCF_900747795.2 of Erpetoichthys calabaricus. Taxonomy (NCBI): domain Eukaryota; kingdom Metazoa; phylum Chordata; class Cladistia; order Polypteriformes; family Polypteridae; genus Erpetoichthys; species Erpetoichthys calabaricus. Next base: position 254,590,254 of record NC_041394.2, read on the forward strand.
AGACATTTCTATTTAGGGAAGCATATTAACAAGAATGCTACTAATTATTATGGTTTTATCTCTGTTTTTAACTTGTTTTGCCTGTTTACACTTTTTATGTAGCACTTTGAGATTTACTACAAATGTAAAGTGTCCTATAAATAAAATGCCTTATTATTATAACCTGTTTGACACCTCAGGAGTGAAAGGTGTGATTTTGTCCAGTGTCTGTTAAGCAGGGATAGAGAGGTGGTAAGGCTACTGGAGTGGATAAAATTCAGTTGGAAATGTTGAAACCACTGGACATTATTTGGATAGCGTGGTTAACAACGTCTATTCAGTGTTACAGAGGCAGTGGATAAAGCACCCTTTAAATAGCAAACTCGTATGGTGTTCCCATATATAAGAAGAGTAATCAGAAAGTGAGTTCCAACTACAGAAGTATCATACTCCTTGGTCACCCAGGTAAGACATATGAAAGGATGCTTGCAGGAGGGAATACTCCATCTGATGATTGAGTCAAATAAATAGCAGGATAATGTGGATTTCATCTTGGCTGTGGGAGAGCAGATCAGCTCTTCTCTTTGGCAAAGTTGTTAGAGGGTGCATGGGAGTATGATAACCCAGTCTACAAGTGTTTTGCAGATTAGTAAAAAGCATATGACCGTTTCCCTGAGACATGTGTTGTGGGAGGTGCTGCAGGAGTATGGAGTAACAGGGCTGTTCTTGCATGCTATTTGTTCCTTTTTTGAATGCAATGAGAGCTGTGTCTGAACACTTGGCATTAAGCTGAATTCTGCCTACCATAGTGGCCTTCTGTATGAAGAGAGGGGTAAAATAATATGGACAGCTTTTACACATTTTTTTGAACTCTACTGAATAATATATAACTGTAATAAAAGAGCTAGAAGATGTTTTGAATATGATTCTTGAAACTGAAATGCCACTATATAATACAATATAATATAAATATACAATATACTGTATGCATATACACACACATATTCAGACACATTTAAGGTGATACAGAAGAATGACAGACTAAGACACCAACTTGAAAATTTTATTTCACGCTGAAGTAAATTGAAACTCAATCCAGAATCAAACATCAGAAAACAGGAAAATAAAAAATAATTACACAATGGAAATAGCCATAATAACTTCACATACATTTCACTTTTATTCTTCTCGGATTCATTTTTAAACCTTTGGATTTATGAAGCATGATGGAAGTGGTAACTAATTTCTCTCATTATAATGCCTATCTATTGCTTTTGTAGATTTTTATCCTTTCAAGCCAATTTTCTTATGTAATGCACCTGATTGCCAAGATTCCTTAAATATACAACAATATTTTTCCATTTGTAATCGTTAAATCGAAAATAAAAGATCAAGTACCATAATGTGGGGGGGGGGGGGGGGGGGGGGCGAATTGGTATTAGGGCACAGGGTCCAATAAAAGACAATTAATTTGAATAAATGTGCTTGGTTATTTATTTGTTTAATTAAGAACAAAACTGGATGGTGCCGTGGTTAACACTGTTGGTTCACGGACCTTGGTTTAATTCTTAGTCTGTTCAGTATGAAGTTGCCATGTTCTATCAGTTGTTCTGTTTATGTGGATTTTCTTCAGGTTCTGCTATTTTTACTCTCATCTCAAATGTGTAAAGGTTAGATTAATTATAAATGTATCGAGTGATGGACATATATCTCTGCACATGAAGATAAAGATATTTTATTATTTTTTAAAATGGTAATAAGCAGAATTGGGAAAAAACAGGCATGATGCAAATGGACATTTATAATAAAAGCAACTAAAAGAGTTAAGAGAATGTGTTCTTATGGATGGACTAGCATCCTGGCTTGGAAGAACACGGTTCCCTTACCAGGACAAGAAGCAAGTATAATGGATACTGACACATAGAGACATAGCATTCCCTGTCTCAACCAGGAAGCTGGCATGGAGGGTACTGGCACAAAGGCTTCACTGGGATTGGCATCATGGCAGCAAGAAATGGAAACCCCTTATCCGGCTGGGACTGTAGGAGGAGTGAGGGACAATGGGAGATTGCCTCCCATGTTCATGTTGTTTGCCAACAAACTAGGTGGCATCACCCCCTCTTGGTGATTCCCCATCTGGACAAGGAGGGCAGCATGGGAATTGTGGTTATATTGGGTGGGCCTGTTGTGTTCCGTGGGTGCCACCAGTCGGAGCTGTTGGAGTGAATCCCTTATTCCAGGGTGGTCCCACCTGGCCCAAAAGTATACATTATATATATATATATATATATATATATATACACTTTCGAATGTTGTTCAAGAAATGCTCACTTTGAGGATGTTCCCCATTCAACAGGCCCTCAAGAAGGTCAGGAAGCTTATGTAGAGGAGTAAGAGAGACTTTACCACCGTTACAGCACAAACCAGGAGACTCGCATTTCCACCTATGAGCTTGACAATACTCACAGTCAACATCCACGGATCCAATGTGTACTGTTCTGTCACATTCATAATGTATGTTTGGGTCGTACGCAAATCCACAATTGGCTTTTTTGAGCCAAACCTGTTGTTTTTGTATGAGCCGCTTTTCATTATTAGGATCGTACCTAGAAACAGAAGCTCTATTAACTTGTGGATTTGCCTGCGAGTATTTAGCGACAGCGTCTCTATGAACTTGTGGATTTGCCTGCGAGTATTTAGCGGCAGCGTGTCTATTAACTTGTGGATTTTTCTGTGAGTTTTTGGCGGCAGCGTCACAAAGTTGTTTCCGTCTAGATGCATCAAAAAATGTACCACGACGTCTGACACGCCTCCTTTTTACTGTTTTCTCACAGCTTGGATTGCTGGTGTCATAATCGGTTTGAGTTTCATGGTTTGTTTCAATAACGTTAGTATTTGCAGGACTTGTTGTGTTGAAGTGACATTCGGCATCTGTCAAGCGTTGTAAGCATACAACCGGTTTCATCGATAATTTCGTATCCAGCTTTTGAGAGTTTAAACATTCATAAACATCACAGTGTCCACTACTCAAATCGTCACCTGTGAATCTAAGATGTTTAAGAGGCATTGGCGGTTGTCCAAAAGTGTAAAATATTTGGCCATTTCGGTACACTTGAAAGTGACAACCAAACAATTCAGCGGCAGCCATCAACTCACATGCAGAACCATAGGTGAAGGGCTTAAACATTTCACTCACCCTGTACCATCATCAGTCCACACCTTGAACCTGTCCCAGTCATTCAACACATAAGACACAATGTTCCTCCGGATATCAAGTGAGCCTGATATGGCCGTGCAATATGTAATACAGAGAATGGAAAAGGCAGTCGCCATCTCCGGGCATGGAAACCACTCGGTAAGTGACAGTTCTTTGATCGATGGTGATCGCCTCGATAGACATGTTAATGGGGGTACGGTTGGAAAGATAAAGGAAATGGGTACCTGAACAATGTAAACTAAGTCTAAAATACCTACACAATAACTATAATCATAATAAACAAACAATAAAACAGCGGAGAAGCCGTGGATTAAATAAAAAGGCTGCAGTTATCAGCAGGGAGACGTGAATACTGTGGCGAAGCAAGTAAGGGAATGAAGAGACGAGACCGGAGCGACAAACAGCCTTATATAGGCAGGCAGCCAACTACGTGGGAGGCGTGGGGATGGAGGACCCAACGCCGCCTCACACGCCGACCGAGCTGCAGGCTATGGACGTATATATGTACATAAGTAGGATTCAGTTAGTGTTGGGAACCCGCGTACCAAATTTCTTGAAGATGGGCCCATAAGTAACAAAGACCGTTGGAAAGTTCAATATGGAGGCCGACAGTGGCATTATACCACCGAAAGAAGTACGTACATCGGTTTCGGTTAGTGCAGGGAAGCTGCCTACCAAATTTCGTGAAGATGGGGCCATAAATAAGAAAGTTTAGCATGGCGGATGTGGTCGACTGTTACATGTAGAATTTTGAAATGAAACCTGCTTAACTTTTGTAAGTAAGCTGTAAGGAATAAGCCTGCCAAATTTCAGCCTTCAATCTACACAGGAAGTTGGAGAATTAGTGATGAGTGAGGGCTTTGTCTTTTACGTTGGAAAGTTCAATATGGCGGCCGACAGTGACGTCATACCACCGAAATAAGTACGTACATCGGTTTTGGTTAGCGCAGGGAAGCTGCCTACCAAATTTCGTGAAGATGGGGCCATAAATAAGAAAGTTTAACATGGCGGACGTTGTCGACCGTTACGTGTAGAATTTCGAAATGAAACCTGCTTAACTTCTGTAAGTAAGCTATAAGGAATGAGCCTGCCAAATTTCAGCCTTCTACCTACATGGGAAGTTGGATATTTAGTGATGAGTGAGTCAGTGAGGGCTTTGCCTTTTATTAGTATAGAAGATACACATACATACATACATAAATATATATATTGTCACGGATGACTGGGATCATTACCTGGCCGGGATGCCCGGAGGGACCGGAAAGGGACACTAACAGCTTCCGGGGCACAAGGGGGCAGCCGCCCTGGATAAAAAGAGGACCACGGGAAAGGGACAAAGAGGCTTTGACCCATTGGAAACCGTGGCCACCGCCAGGGGGCACTTTCAGCCTCAGGAGACCCAGATATTG